>NC_056747.1:408542141-408619641 GCF_019279795.1 Protopterus annectens | reverse complement strand
CCACCACCACTGGCAAGGTCACCACAGCCACATGCAGGTGAGGAGTCAGAGGGGGAACCAGCAGCTGCTGTAGGCGTAGGCAGACAGACGTGTTTAATATGCCCTCTCACTGGCTAAGAGGCAATAGCACACTCACTCACCAGCTAAGGGGATAAAACCTTCATCCTATGCACATACATACATACAGTAACACTGATGCCAAGCAACACTCACAACCTGTATCTACCCATGTAATGGCTGTGTACTCCTAGCATCAAACAGACTTAACCCTGAACTAAAACTGTAGCAACTTCCAGATTTACAAGGTAAGTGTTGAACCTGAATACTAAAAAAATGTGTAATAAAAATGAATGGCATATCCTTGCACACTGTTACTTGCTAATGCAAGTAAAAGGTGGTTGATTTATACAACAATGATTTCAACATGTGACAGCAGTGTCTTATGTGAATACATGTGTACTCCATCAAGTAACACACCTCAGGCATCAAAGATTCACATATTCATATCTCTCAAAAGTACGGCTGGTCACAGAATGTCCTCAGTTGGTCTCATACCTTTGTATTGACAAATCATTAAACTGAGAAGTTAGAAATGAATGACATGCATTTCAGCTTCCCCAGAAAAATCTTAAAAACAGTGATGCAAAAACGGTTTCATTCTATCAACTGTCTAACTCTGAAAGATCAAAATATTTAAAAAGTTTCCCTATTGTTCAGTTTTTGTCCCACTTCTATTTATGGCTTGGTCCAGCTTTGTTGCTGTAAGAGTGTGGGAGGCATGTACACATTATAAAAACCTATATGAGAACAGGACAATTAGCAAAACTGCATCACAAACACAGACATACTAATTCACTAAGTGAGCTATGCATCCTAAGCATCAGACACAAAGCTTATGTAGCCCTAAAAACAAGGATGTGGCACAGTTATCATTTGCGCAGGGTGTTGTGTGTTTGAGCCTAGGCTGACACAAACCATAATTGAGTGAGTGCAAGTAAGAAAAAGAGAACCAGGCAGACATTTGGATAAAGTATCAAGTGGCCACAGAGACAGAATGAGCTTTAAGTCTCAGGACAGAACCATGTAACTGGTGTGTGTGTGTGTGTATATATGTGTCTGTATGGGCACTTCAGGTGAAACTGGTGTAAGAGTGCCTGCAAGAACACAGCCAAGCTCTGTGTTAGCTCTACATCTTGGGATGTCGCACAGGTGTGAGCTGTGCATGGTAGAGGTGGCAGTTCATTGTCATCGTATCTAACCACTAGAACTGGCTCTGCCAGGAAATACATTGGCACATCCATGGCCACAGACAGATGCACTGTTGCTACCTGAACATGACTGATGTCTGCTGGACGAGTTCTCCTCATGAGTACGTCCAGGACCATGACCCCATGGCCTGCCATGTCTGGGTGTGGGCAATTCAACCACTGACAAAGCAGTGGAAGTAGTGCCACTTTGAGAGTGTGATTGGGCATGGCCACATTGGCTGACATCAGATGATGTGGCTGACCTACACTCACGTGGATGCAGTCTCCCTTCCAGCAGATGTTCCATCACAGACACCGCCCATTCCAATGAGTCATTCATCTGATCCATTAAATCAGCAACACAGTGGAAGCAGTCATGCATGCCAGCTTGTGCCACATCAATATCCCAATTTCTTCGGAGGCCCTACTGGAACATGCCTGTGCCTCCATGAGACCCTAAATATATGTCAAGTGGCATAGAAAGACACATCTGGATCAGGTGGAGGATGGTTAGAAGACCTTCTCCGAGCACTCCTAACTCCTCTCCTGTGTGGCATCTTGCCCACACTTTGGCTATGGCCATAGTCAACACGCACTGAAGGCACAGTAACCAAACTACCCTAAATCAAATGTCTCACCCTCCACCTGTCCAATATCGGACAGCTCACTGGAATGGGTTGACGTAAGCCGACTGGCAGTGTCCGATGGAATTACAGGCAATGCCTTATGTCAACGTGAGTGTCAGATTCAACCTCTGCACCCTCTTGACTGCGCCTCTGTTTGCCCACCATCATCAGAGTCTGAGAATACTCTTGACATCAGGTGGTAATAGTGCTACACTTCCACCATCAGATCACCTGTGATAATAAGCAGCAAATACATAAGAAAAAAATTAATAGCTACACTACTATAGTTCAATATATGCCAACAAACTAACAGTGGTGCCACTATCACACACACACACACACACACACACACACACACACACACACACACACACACACACACACACACACACAGTCCTGCCACCCACATTACATATACGGATAAAATAAATATTTTGGTGAACTGCTCATCAGTACGGAAACAAAAATGTTCGTCTTACCATGTGTAGATGACTCCACAGTTCCCAAGAAGGATGGTTCTGGAAGAAGTTAAGCAAAAGGTAAGGACGCCATGAACATTAACAAGGGTGAAAAACTTTCCCCGTTACATGTCCATTAACAATACATTTAACAGAAACCTGGTTGACATATCAACCCCACGCCCATGTGTAATGCACCAGAATGTGTTGTTAACTGTATCAATCTATAACTAGGCCCCCCCCCCGCCAAAAAAGTTAAGTTTAAGTATTGTCAATATTTTACTATACAAGAAATATTTAACAACTGACATAGGTAAGCCTACATGGAAGCTCCTCCTGGGACATCCTTGTCCTCCCTGAAACAGCAGCACCAACATCTCGCATGCTGTTGTGCAGTTTCCACTGAGCTCTCTGGACCCCTGACAGTGGAAAAGAACTCTTCATTTGGTGTCAGTGGTGGCTCTGTAGCAGCCCCCCCCCAGTAGCCATTGGTCCATGGGCCAATTCAGATGCTCTTCTCTGGGCCAATGAAATCATGTCAGTGACCCTATGACACACCTAGTCATATGTCATGCTGAGACTCCCAACAGCACTCATAGTCCACTATCTGCTGCCAACGTTACATTCATCTCTGGCCTCTCACAAGCAGAACGCCACCATGTTGCCTAAATGTTTGCACAATTACATCATTCTCAGGGTCACTGAAGAGAGGTTTGCGAGGATTGGGATACCCGGGTGCCATAGTCCTAGGGGACATAAAACACAAAAGAAAGATAATACATATAAATATCGCATAAATAAAAGTCTTGCTTAGATACAACACATAAGTAGTAGTTTTTCATTACCCAGCAGAGAAATAAAACATTTTCAAGATATTCAAAAATATAAAAAAAGCTTTATGTGGTTGTAACATATCATGATCACAAACAAAGTAAGGCTGGATTCAAAACATGGGGATTTATAATAGCAAACCAAACCTCTGTACAAACAATTTTGTGCCAGCATAGAAATGGAACTTGGATCCCCCACCCCAAAACAACAGGCAAATTACATTTTGCTACCAAACAAAGGAATAAAACATCAATGAACTGTTAGAAGTGCTATCAAAGAAACTGTCACAAAAAAGTGTACACATTTACCACAGAACATTCATGTTTATGCAATTGCCAGTGACCTCTACTTTTGGTCAGCACTCCCCTGGAGATGTCTATGGGCCATCATAGAAGGTTAACACCCCTGCATCATTAATACAGAACATTTACATTTCACTGAAATAACAATAGAACAGTATAAAGAGAAACAGTTGTAACATTAACACTTGTGATGAAACTTAAGACTTATCGGAGAAAGAAAAAAAATGCCCTGACAAAAATGCCTATGCCATCAGTAAACTAAGCAGTGTATATAGATAAAAGTAGCATTTGCTAATACATATATAAAAATATTTTTTCTAAGTGACATCTGAGCATGTCCAGTATATAACAAAAAATGCAATCATACCTTATCAAGATCTTTAGTTTTCAGTGCAGAGAAATCCAAAGTAATAGAAATCTTCTTTTGTGTAATCCACATAAACAAGTCTCCTCACCTTCAGCTTCCCTAGATACGTTTCCCTTTTTATAGTGCAGATTCAGGCCTGAGCACAGCAAAGATGCATATGAGGTGTGAACTCATTAGAATTGTTGAATCCCAAATTTTTGACTCTGTACCTAAAACATAGTGCAGGCACTTCCTCAGTGTTTGTTGCTAATGGATTGCAACCATGAAGGATTACTGGTAGGGGAAAGGAAAACACAACAGCAATTCAGACTCCCTTACCTCCATTGGGTGCAGCAGCCAGGTTAGACTTACAATATGTAGAAGCAATTGTATCAAGGTTTTAAATGGAAGTAAGCATCACATATTTCAGTTTTTGTTCAGTAATATCCAACCTCCCCTGCATTTGTTGAAAACTGTGTATTACTGCCATTTAATATTCTCACATATTTTAAAGACAATGATATGAAAGGCCTTACAAACTGTACATCTCAGATTACTGCTCAGATAAGAGAAAAATGAGCAACATACACAAACAAATAAGACAGACCAGCATTTCTCCAAGCAATAGTCATAAATGGTTGTGTGATCACTCACTGCACTACACCTGAAATTGATACATGTAAAAACTACTCAGAAGTGTGCAAGTGTCATATGTCTTGTTAATAGTGTGGATGATGTTGCACTTGCTTGTATGCACAATGATTTTCATTCTCTGCTGCAAAGCTGTTTCTATGGCAAAGCTGGATAAGACATTCTTCAAATCCAGACTTGTGTAAAAATCCTTGTAGTGCAGGGGTGTCCAACCTTTTCAGTTGCAGGGGCTGCACTGAGGCAACAGAAATGGTCTGGGGGCTACATGTAAAATATATCATGTAGACAGCAAGTGAGGACCAAAAAAAAAGGTCTCTCACGTAAACTGAAGAGCAAAAAAAAAAAGGTCTTTAATACAGAAACATTGCAGTTCCGCATTCAACAGAAGTAGCTCCGTATTTAGTGGTTTTTGATTGGCCCATATACCGGCATACAAGCCAAAAAGCACTACACACGGAGCTACTTCTGTTTAATGCAGAACACAAGAAGCTCCGTGTTTAGCGATTTTTTGATTGGCCCGTATGCCAGGTATACGGGCTAATCAAAAAAAAAAAAAAAAAAAAAAGCTAAGCGGAGGCTGGCCGGGATTTCAACCGGCAGGGCGGGACTCTGGATCAGGCTGCTGATCTCGGGACAGTCCCGCCCAAATAGGGACGTCAGGCAACCCTGCGGACGAACAAAGTCGACCCCCTGGCTGTATTGTACGTGAATTTGAACAATGAATAAATTAATATAGGGCTAGATTGACAATTAGTGCAATGATTTAAATTTTCTCTCTTCAAAAGACAGTATGGTACTCTTCCCAACATCCTTATTGCAAGAGACCCAAGAAAGGGGTCTGTACCTGGGTCCCCACCATGATCGACCAACTCAATCACCCTCCACTGCCAGGAATAACGTGTACAGATGATCTCACAAATTTATAACCAGTTCCTGCCTCTGTACCATAACCACCACACATCTCATTTGAGAGCCAAAAAAAAATTATATTTGATTCACCTCCAAACTACTACCGATTTTTTTTTTAATAAAATCATCTTTATTTTAATTTTAGTAATATCTCAAACTCGTGTGACATCATCAAGCCTAATATATTTATAACACATTTAAACCAAACCTGATAAAATGAGCTGGACACATCCTTTGTAAGAATCAGCCTTAAAACATGATCTTACAGATAACAATTAATACCACTATAAAACCACTATAAACAAATACTATGTCTATCTCCATTTTTAGTGACACAAGGCTTTGAAAATACAAAGCTGCCCAACGTAGTATGCAATAACACACAACTTATGATGTATTTGTATAATATATATGGTCTCAATATGGTTCAATCACTGCTTATAAAATCATGGGGAAAGTCAACTAAGTGCAGTGACTGTATTATCTTTAATAACCACCTACAAATGTGACACTGCAAATGGTAGCACTCTAGCAGTCAGTAAATTTCTATCCCTTTTATTCTGATGCACAAAGCACCTCAATTCCACTCTTAAATTTTTCGGTTATAACACCTTAAGACAAACAGAAAAATACATTTTAGCACTTTAATACTTCTGATTCTACAATGATGAAGTAATATAATTCAGCAAATAAAAGTGCTGCAGCTAGAAGAATTAGGTATGAAGTACAAAAATATTTAAAGTGAAACACCCAATGCACCTGCCATAAGTGACAGTGATGAGTTTCAGTCACAAGACCAGCAGTACATTTTAAACTTCTGCTTGCTTAAGAATCAGACATCTCCCATTTCAGGTCATTCTTGTTCCTCTCTAGTACACAGCAGCTACTAATGCAACTGTTGCCTCTGTTAGCAATGTTCGAGTCATGCCGATCTTTAATGGGACAGACCATAACTGCTAAAGCTAAGAAACACCTAATCTACATAAAACATTTTAAAAATTTAAATAGTGAAGTCCTGTCAGTGTCCCTAACTCATTTAATGTCAAACACTCTCTCACAGTCCACTGCCATCAATCAGCATATATCAGATAACAAAAAAGATTCATAGTGCCCAACAACATGCATGTGGTACCTAACAGTCTGTAGTGCTCCAGTCTTCTTTTCTAATACTAAAAACCAGATTCTCCCATTTAAAAATACATACATTTCCATTCCAAGAATAGTCATTCATTGTAGGGAAATCCAATCAGTTAACCTCAATCTTTTTTTAATATACTGCGTCAGCCACAGGCGTATTCGACATGAAAAGCACATGTATATGTGCTAAATAACTCACTTGCCACACAAAGCTATAGAAACCTGATATCAAACACAGCATGGCCTCCATGACAAGCGTACTACCAGCTTCAACACCAAGCAATATAACGCCATTCCTGCTGGACTCAGACAGACACTACTCTTTAGATTAGAATACCTGCTCTCATTATTAGCGTATCCATTAAGGGAGCTGTAGTGACATCTATAATTCAATATTGTGCTTACTACATACTTAGCTTACCTGGTGTAGTAGTCTGTGTGTAAAAATTACAAATCCCTCTCTCTTTTCTTCGGCGCGATGCTGTCGCATTCGTGGCAAAGAAGAGCTGAGGGAAGACAACTATCAGCGCGAAAACTAACGGAAGGGTGCTTTTCGTGCATGCGCACACCAGCTAAAGGACGCAAGTCACCTCTTCCTTTCCCGCAAATACATCTATCGGCGCAAAAACTAACCGGAGTTTGCTTTGGCACATGCGCACACCAGGGAAAGGACGCAACCATAAAAAAAAAAAAAATGGAAAAAAAGTAAAATTTTAATTTAAGGGGTCGCGGGCCGCATGGAAGAGGTCTGAGGGCCGCATGCGGCCCGCGGGCTGGACACTACTGTTGTAGTGTTTATTTTATACATTTCTTTTTTTAATGCCAGTGTTTGCATGGTGCAGATTAGTGCAAACATGGCAAATGGATAAACAGAAATGTCACAAAGTACTTTTTTGATAACCAATACATGATAACCAATACATTAACTAACCTGTGAATCACGTTTGTGTGTAACACATCTGCTAAACACATTGATCCACACAGTATATACTACCTGCGGTTCAAGGTTCAAGTCCCACCTTTGTCTTTTAAGGATGAAACCTAATACACACTACTCAAGGCTAAAAGAAAGTTTAGCTTTGCTTGTCTGGTTTGCATGACCTTTACCATTGTGCAAATGTGGAGTAATGACCCAATCATGAAGCAGACAGAACACCTGTAGACAGGATGCAGACATTCTTAATTTCAAAAAGCATACATTGTTGCATTCCTTGCTTTCTCTCGCACAAACCCACTAAGAGGTGTTGCGTGGTGGTTAGCAGCCTTCCCCAACATTTGTAGGTGCAGAACACTTGTAGAGAGGACGCAGTCAACAATTTCAAAACAGATGCATTCTATCAATTCTACTGGGCACAGTACAAACACACTAAGTGGCATTGTGATGCAGCTAAATCAGAGATGTCAACAATGAGTAGGGAAATATACAAATGTTACTTAACTATTCCTGTTGCAGCAGGTGTAAGTGTAGGGTTGCAACACAGATGGTCCTGGGTTCTAATACAGGAAATTCCAAATATTTTTACTGTTGCTCCATTTCACTTTTAATAATGTCACACAAAATTGTTAAACATAATTATAAATAACAATACGTATGTATAGTAGTGGACCTCATACGAACTATATGTATAACCAAGGTTATACAGACTACCATGTTTCTGTAATTATAATTGTGCTATCTAGCCTTGGATGGCTTTTAGACCTCAATAAGACTCCTACAACATGAATGTATAAACAAGTACCTTGTAAGGCCATGCACATACATGGTTAACCCCTCAATCTGTCATGTGTATTTATATATAATTCATAACTATGTCTGAGAAGCCTTTCTATGGCAAAGATGTAAAATCTCTGCTATGGAAGAAAATGTTTTGTCTGTTATGCATAGGTTTGAAGCCCACATTGCAAAAATCAGTTTTATCACTGTATAATGCCACAGGAAAAATGTGTCAGGTCATGAAAAGTAAGCCCCCAGTGCATGTCTGAAAAGTGAAATAACCTAACAGTTTCAGCAGTAAACAACCCTCAAACTACTGACAACTGTCATATTAACCTTCCAATTTAAAAAACTGCTTTCCTCTCTGCTTGGCACTGTTGCTCTCTGCTTAAAGTCACGCAAACATTGTTGGCATTGTTCGTGTTTGCGTACTACCAGTAAACTCGATAACAGAATTTGCTGGGAAATCATTTTTAGCTATTGCTATTCTCTCTCTGCTTGGACATGTCTGGTGGTAGAAGGAATGGTGCCAAATGTAGGGTGAAGAGGTGGGGTGATGAGGAGTCCAGACTCTTTACTGGACTCCTTGTAAAGCACTACAGCTGAAGGCTTTTGCAGGAGGACTATACTGGCTCCTAGTACAAGTCTGAGGCTTGGAATACTCTGGCCAAGGCAGTCTCCAATGCAACTGGCATGCTACACACCGGAGAACAGTGCAGGCATTACTTTAATGACCTAAAAAGGCACAAGAGGGATACACTCAGTGGATGGACGAGTTCAGAACTAGCAACATCCCAAAGTTGTTTAAGTAGAGAATTTATAGTAGATAGAAAGCTATATACAGGTAAGACTGGAATGCATAATGCACTTCTCTTGCTCTATTCTGTTTATTCTACAGCCAATGCTGATATAAGTGCTAATAGAGAAGCCAATGATGAGCATCTAGAGAGACTCAACAAGTATATGCATGCAGCACAAGAAATATATTATTGGCAGCTTTTAAGTTAAAATTTTATTTTCTATACAGTTAGAACAAAGTAAACATGCATATCCTAACTATAAAAGCAAGTATGCATGCTTCAGTCTGTAGCACAAACCAACTGTAGGAGTCAAGTTTAAGACTGTAGTCAGAAGTTGTGGGTTCAAATACCACAAGTAAGCATAAAAGTACAATCCTTTAAAAGTATTATACACAATTTGTGCACAAGTGGCATAAATGCCCTGCTGTTAACTTAAATCTGTATAACTGGACAACGCATATGTGCAATACCTGCACATAGCGAGGATTACTTTCAGCAATCCTTAACTATAGTTTGTAGTTAAGTATACTTAAATGCAAAAGTTCAGATAAAATACTGTTATTATTGTGATAATGTATTGTATGTCACATGTGATGGTACTAATTTTACCTTTTTTTTTTCTCTCACCCCAACCCTTAGCGCTTTTTCTGTGTGTCATCAAAATATATCCATGTCATCCATCTCTGACAAATCGCAACATGCTTTACAGCACAGGGAAGTAGGCCAACCCCAGTGGCTCAGCCTGCCCCCTCTCCACCAGCTCCAGCACCAACATCCAGCACATCTGGGACCCAAAATGGCAGTATTGCCTCTGCTGTCCCAGCGCTATCTGCGCCCTCAGGTAGCACTGCCCTAGCAGCTGTTGCTGTGGTACCCGCTAGGAGTACTGGCAAGGGTGGGGATTTTATCACCCACCAGGAGACGCCAGGGTTGGTGAGTATAGTCGTGCACACCATAATTGGTGATCACCTACACTGTGTGGAGAGGCTGCTCTCCCTTGTGGTCTGTAGGAGGATAAGTCAAGCACTCCAACAGCCAGTGGAGTAAAGAGACGATGATGACAGTCCTGTGGGTGAGGACTAGATTCTCCCTATCCCCATGTTTGACAGACATGGGCTTCTGTTGTCCCCTCCCTAACCCCAATCACGGTTTCCCCCAACCTTTTGTGTTCCTCACCGTCTCTTTGTCTTGCCTGTCCTGTTTGTTTATATCTGCTTCTTCACCTATCCTACTTACCTCACCCAGAAATATCCATGTCTCTTTCCTAACATTCTTCTCTTACTGAGCTTAACAAAAAAGAAAGAAAAATGGGCACCTGTCCCACAACAAATATTATCACAAACACAGCTCTCCACTTTGCACGTCTTCTTGATGGACTTTGTTATAGAAATCTTGAGACACTAGCATTACAAAATCTTTCCCCGAGCATCATGTGTGAACAATCATTTATGTGAATGCCAGTGACATAAAATAATGCAAAGTTGCATGGAAATACAATGCCTGGCTAAAGGGCATCAGCCAAGATAAGACGGTGCTTATAAATAATTCCTCTCTTTATCAATAATAATATAATTATTAATGTAAGCAAATATTTATGTTGAAAATAATTCCTCTAATAATCAGATGTCAGATAACAGATGTAAACCAGCTATAAGACTTTGCAGTGGTTTTTAGAATCGTTAGCTCAGCCTGCTATTAAGATAGAAATAGCCTGAAAAGGTCACAGTAGCCTGAAACAAGGGTCACACACTGATATATTGTAACAGCAGTGAATGGCTCTTCTATTAGAAGTTGTATAAAACATGTATTAATCAGTATTTTTCTATTTCTATCAAAACATTCCTAAACTATATGTGTAAATAATAAACAGAATGTAAAATACATGCTCTGTAAAATGCACATATTTGCTCTGTAAAATGTACATATTTGCTACAAACATCAAAGAATAAGAAAATGTATATTATTCTATTTCATATGTTGTCTATAGAATGAATGACAGGAGCAGATGTGCTTTACACATACATGCTGCGGATTTTTATATGAAGTTTCTATTAAGCTTTTGTATTACTTTGTAAATTGCAAAATTTCATTAATTCTGAATTATTCAACAGTAGTAATAATGTAAATATGAACTGCAGCTGTGACAATAACGAATAGTCTTTCTCATTAGAAATGTTAGACAACTAAGAAGTAAGACTATATGATGACAGAGCAAGCTGAAGCAAGAAAAACTTAAGTCTGTACTTGTCACCAAAAAGGAAAACCTATTACAGTAGCAACTTTTAAAATAGTCTGTTGTAACAGCATTTTTGAAAATAGTTGTATCCATGACCAGATTAGGACACAATGCATGTCTAAAGAGGCAGGACTGCATCTTTCAAGATTTTATAAAAATTGCTATACTCACTAGCAAACTTTGTCAGTCAGCTAGCTACATGATGAAATAAATTGTACTGACTCAACTGGAGGTGCCTTGCTTGCTGATCATTTATTTTTCTTGTTCTTCTGCCTGCCTGTATTTTTCCTCATAGGTGCAGTACTCGTAGATACTTTTACAGTTTTTGGTGCCGAAACCGGGGAGGAAACAAAGCAGAAAGTACAGAAGCTGAAAAGGTGAAGTAAAAGGGAAAGGTTGACTGACAGAGGTCAGCGGGTGAAGGGAAACACAAATGAATCCTGAATCTGGATCAGTTTTTCTCCACGAGAGCCATCGGCAGGAAAGGGAGGAGGGAGTAAAGGCTGGCCAGCGAATTCCCAAGAAGGGACTTTCGCACTGCCGCAACAGGGTGAGGAATTACCTTTTTCTTTTGTTTATTAATGTAGAATGCACTAAGGCTTTGTTCTCCTATAATCAACCGTGTAATATGTAATTTATGAGGCATGCAGTTAAAGGAATTTGCACAGGAATAAGATTTTTAAATGTGGCTGGCAAGGCATTACAAGTTGTTACTGCAACCAGAAACTAGACCTGTTGAAACACTGAATTTTAAAAGAAACCGTATCAGAGACTTGAACTAAGACACTATACCAAAGGAAAAGTGCTTGCAACCAGACCTAGAAATAGATATTTAAGATTTGTTAAACCATTTCAAGAAAAAAAAAGGCTCGAGAAATCTGAAAGTGTTACTGAGGAAATGTCTCAGAAAAAATCTGACAGTTTTGTTTCATTCTCTAAAATAATCAGATTCTAAAAAGAATACCCCAGATAAGGCTAAGGCAAGGTTAATTTTATCTCCTAATTTTCCCAGACTTGAAGAAGTTACAAGCCAAGCAGATAGTGCAGGTGATAATTCACAGACAGGGGATGCACAATTTTTATTAGATATTATTCAGTCAGAAGCAACAAAAGTTGAGGGAAAAAAGAGAAGTCCTATTCATAAACTGCCTTCTTTGATTTATGAATTTATACATTAGGGAAAACCAAATCAAAATAAAAGATTTTAAAACATTCATTCCATCCCTCTTACAACAGTTTTTTGTGTACATTAGAACACAGGACTATAAAAGATGTCAATTTTTTTTCCCCACTTACAGGAAAGTGTAAAAAATTAGACAGATAAAAAAGGCAGCAGATGAACTACAAGTTTTACATAATGAAATTAAAGAAAAAGAACATCAAGGCCACATGCTCAGATTTGGGTAAGAGACCACTTAGATATGTGCTTAATAAATACAGGAGCCACATTTAGCATTACTACAAGAACATTCCCAGGAACAAGAACTATAAAATTGCAAGGATTAGGAGGAAAAATCTCTCAAGCTCAAGTCTCCCTGTAGAAACAAAGATAGGGGAAGACACGTTCCAGCATGCATGGATATCAGGTCCTCATCTACAAAATATCATTGGTAATGACATCTTGAAACAAAGAGATTACATTATAGATTTGTGTAACAGAGAATTGATTAAGGGACAATTAATTGAAGTATTAGTCATCTCTGAAGCATTATGCAAATACAGTGTCAAAGATCCAGGAAAGTATGATTTCGTTGAATTATTAAAAACTCCAAAGCAAGAGTTGGCTCAGCTAATCTGCTGCTATCAGGATATTTTTTCAAACATAAGAATGATTGTGGACAAGTCCCTGACTTTAATCTTAAAGAGGCAGTCCCAAGAAACCTATAAACAATATCCAGTAAAGAACGAGGCATTACAGGCAATACTAAATACCGTGAAAGCTTTAGAAGCTCAAGGGGTAGTGAGAAAAGTTAATTCACCAGCTAATAGTCCAAATTGGCCTGTACAAAAGCCAGACGGAAGTTACTGTCTTACTGCCGATTACAGAGAACTTAATAAGGTGATACCTCATTCTTTGCCAATAGCAGGAAGCATGCCTGATCTTATTACTCAGATTCAGGAACAAATGAAAACTTTCTCCATATTAGATGTGAGTAATGGTTTCTGGAGTATTACTCTGGATAAAGATTCACAATGGAAATTTGCTTTTACTGTGGAAGGTCAACAATATACTTGGACAAGAATGCCTCACGGCATTCATAATGCCCCAACAGTTTTTCATCATGTAATGCAGGAAATACTAAAACCACTAAAATGTAGACCTTCTATTATTCAATACGTGGATGACAGTTGTAGGAACAGAAACTGAAAAGCAGCACTTAAATGCACTAATATTACAAGCAATAAGACAAGCAGGATTAAAACTGAACCCTAAAAAGAGTCAGTTTATGAAAGATTCTGTTACCTTCTTGGGTGTCACGGTATCAGCAGAACAAAGAAGCATTAGTGAAGACAAAAAGCAACTGATCAGACAGTTACCAATTCCAGTTACTGTCACCAGGTTAAGGCACGCCCTAGGAATCTTTGGATTCTCAAGGGAATGGATACCAGAAAATACAGGAAAAATGAGATGAACCTCTCAACTGGAATGATGAGTCACTAGCAGCTTTCTCTAAGGTCAAGGAAGAACTAATTTCTGCACCTGCTTTGCGTGTCCCAGAAAGAGAGAGAGTTCATCATACAATTTGGACACAATGGTCTAACTATGATGGCCATAGTGTTGCAAAAGAGGATCTCAATATTAGGTTTTGGGTTATTATTCCCGAGCTATAAGTCCAGTTGAGAAAGGAATGCGAGAATGTGAAAAGTAAGCCATCATAGCAGAATGGTGTACTGAAGTAACTTACCATATGATTCAGGGCTCTCCAATTGTGCTACAGACCAAATATTCTCCGGTGAAATACATGTTAGAAGGAAACCCAAAGGGTAAAAATAATGCATAACTTGATAGAATCACTGCAAATTTTGCAAGTCAGAAAGGAGGAATCAGAGTAGAAATCCCTCGAACCAAGTTTTTACCAAAACTGTTATTACCAAGGGGAATCTCATGAATGTCCTGACTTGGAAAATGAGGAGGAACACCTCTACTGAAGGAACACCAGAATTGTACATTGATGGATCCAGATTCTGGAGCTATGAAAGAGGGTGTTTATGACAGAATGGGTAACATACAATGCAGAGACCAAAGAATACAAGTAGTCTCGCAGGGGGATGTTCAGCATAAAGGGCTGAACTAGAAGCAGTTAAACAAGCCTTGTTATTGCACAGACCTGTAAACATTTATACAGACAGTAAAATATGTATTCAGAGTCTTATCATCATCTCTTCCCATTTGGGCAAGGAGAGGTTTGATTACAGGTGATGGTAAGCCAGTCAGTCATCAGGCTGTGTTAAAAATCTGGAATTTAATAAAAAATGACAATCTTTCTACAGTGAGTACAAATAAGGTCAAAGCTCACACCAAAAATGAGGTGCACAGTCAGGCTAATAAAATAGTAGATCAGCTAGCATAAGGGGCCCTTGACTAAAAACAAATTTATTCAATAGAAAATATTTCTCAATATCGGGCATGGGAAGTAAATGACATGGAAAAAAAAATAAGGGAAATGGTACAAAATATTTTGAATAAGTGCCAAATACAAATGGACTTATTTCTAAGTCCTTTACCTTTACATCATACAGCTGATTTTTGTAACGATCAGTGTACACAGTATGAACATAGAGTGGAAAATGAGGTAGGTAAAAATCACCCAAATCCAGTGTGATGGGATCATCATAACACCTACTGTATGTGGATTATTAACAGTAATAGGAACAGATGAAATTAAGCTGTTATGGGGTCCTGAATTTTAACAAGGTGCTCATACGACCTTAAATGCATAAACAAAGATAATCAGCAGTTAGGAAACTTAGTAAAAATTTTGAGAGGACAGCCAATCATTATCAGGCAAGAGAAAACAGAATAATATGAAATAGTACAAAGAAATAAATGGAAATGGGTTAGATTTCCAGCACCTTGGTTGGTACCAGGAGAATTCAATAAAAGGTCCTTCAAATAGAGTACAAATAATTGAGCCTGAAAAAGGAAAAATGTTAACTTATTATCATAATTTCCTAGGTCATCCAGGAAAGGAAAGACTACAACAAATTGTTAGTTCTAGGTTTAAATGGGAAGGAATGACAATGACGACAGACATCCAAAGTGATATAGATAAATGTGTCACATGTGCCATGCACAATGTGGGAAAACAAAACAAGCGAAAACAATAGACTCCCACAAGCAATGGGACCCTGGGAAAGCATACAAATATATGTTGTAGGACTTCTTCCAGCAGCACCAAGAGGGTTTCATTTCTTACTAACTTTGATAGAAGAATATGCTGAATGGGTGGGAAGCTCATCCAACAAAAAAGGAAGATGTAAAGTTAGAATAATAAGTGAAAGGATCATTCCAACAATGGCAGTACACAGAGAAATGCATAGTGATCAAGGGACTAACTTTACTGGAAAAGTGACAAAACGATGTGTAAAACCTGGGGAAATCAAGCAAAGGTTTCATACTCCTTACAATCCCCAGAGTTCTAGAAAAGTCTGAAGAGCTAACAGGACTCTGAAGGAAGGATTAAGGAAAATAATTTCTGAGTATGGGAATCACTGGGTAAAATATTTACCCAACATTTTGATTAAAATGCAAAATTCTCCTCAAGGACGTGGGTTAACTCCAAATAAACTAATGATGGGTCAACCTATGAATTTACAAGCAGGAGAATGTAATTGTCAGCTCAGCCTATTATTAGGATAGAAACAACCTGAAAAGGTCACAGCAGCCTGAAACAAGGGTCACTGATATACTGTAACAGCAGTGAACGGCTCTTCTATTAGAAGTTGTATAAAACATGCATTAATCAGTATTTTTCTATTTCTATCAAACATTTCTAAACTATATGTGTTAAGAATAAACAGAATGTAAAATACATGCTCTGTAAAATGTACATATATGCTACAAACATCAAAGAATAGGAACATGTATATTATTCTATTTCATACGTTGTCTATTGGGAGCAGATGTGCCTTACACATACATGCTGCAGATTTTTACATGAAGTTTCTATTAAGCTTTTGTATTACTTTGCAAGTTGCAAACTTTCATTAATTCTGAATTATTCAACAGTAATAATAACGTAAATATGAACTGCAGCTGTGACAATAATGAAGAGTCTTTCTCATTAGAAATGTTAGACAACTAAGAAGCAAGACTATATGATGACAGAGCAAGCTGAAGCAAGAAAAGCTTAAGTCTGTACTTGTCACCAAAAAAGAAAAACCTGTTATAGTAGCAACTTTTAAAATAGTCTGTTGTAACAGCACTTTTTGAAAATAGTTGCATCCATGACCAGATTAGGACACAGTGTATGTCTAAAAAGGCAGGGCTGCATCTTTCAAGATTGTATAAAAAGTGCTATACTCACTAGTAAACTATGTCAGTCAGTCAGTCAGCTACATGATGAAATAAATTGTACTGACCCAACTGGAGGTGCCTTGCTTGCTGATCATTTATTTTTCTTGTTCTTCTAACTGTGCCTGTATTTTTCCTCATAGGTGCAGTGCTCGTAGATACTTTTACACACTTGACTTGGTCCAGTTGGCTATACAACATGATTGCATTGTCATCACCCCTCTTTGTTAAGATGACCGTCCAAATTCAGCTAATGTTTTGTATACATTTTCATTTTACACTGTTGAAGAAGTGGATAACTACGGTTCTTTCCTAACTTCCTCCTGCACATTCCTGTATTGCTTTTCCCTTTGTTCTTCCCCCTGCTTGGCCCCCATTTCATGACATTCGTACCTACTCATTTTAATACCTTTAAACTGGTAAAATATAGAATCACACACAATACACAAGTAAAAAATAAAGCAACAGAGACCTTCACTTTTTGGCCTCTATGTTTGCATGGATTTTGGCTTTGCGCACCAATGCCAAGCAATGGTGAACGGCTCTTCCTTGGCGTGGCTGCCTTCATGTAATGCCACTTAAACATGCTGTGCTAAAGTAAAACACAGTGAACGTACATAAAGAAGTATTTCATTGCATTATAAATATATATTTAAAACTACTAGATACATGTGGCTTCAAACATGATATCATCTGGGCTCCAAAATAAATCTGTCAATGCATTTACACCAGCTGCCACAGAGTCGGCTAAGCAGCAGGTGCGTTACATTCACTCAGTACTCAGAACTCTCAGAATCTTATCAAAGAGGTTCACGTTTGCTTACCGCTTAACTATTTTGTGAACAGGCAAAGCAGTATAAAATGTGCATCTCGTGTGCCCAAACACTTTGCCATCAATCACACAACCCAGCTGCTCAGCTGTGCACTGTGGAAAGTGCACAATAGCATAAATTACTTATGTTTACTGTAGATGTAGTCTTCATCACATGGAAGCACATGTAAAAACACAAAGGGAAGGCACGTTTTAAGTAAACACTTACACTGCAGACATCTGTTACCTCCCCCCATGCACTGCAAGCTTGGTCTCTCAGTACTTCTTCACAAATATATCAACTACACTACAGAAATAAATAAATGCTTTCTTATATACCATGCACAGATTTTCTAATAGTTGTAGTAATATGAACAGCTGTTTGCATATAGTTTGTAAAGCTCTCTCAAAGTATACCTGCAAAATGGAAAAACAATAGCATATACTACACACTGCACACTCTTCAATGTGGTAACATGTAGAACTTTAAGATCTTGACAGTTGCACATGGCTAGCTATTCATTTCAGACAGGCCTTCCAACATCTGCACTCAGATGTCATCCAGTATAAATTGCATTGCAGGCTTGTAAAAGTCAGACTTGTGCCATGGAGCCTGTGTAAAGTACTGAATTCTGTAGTCTATGTACTTAGATAGGTATGTGTTCTGTTCTCACAGCAGTCAACTGGTGTGTGTGTGTGTGTGTGTGTGTGTGTGTGTATATTATATATGTATATATTACATACACACACACGTACGTGCACTTGCTTGACATGAGAGAGCATTTTACACCAGCATGTAGGACACCGCTATTATCATCATCTCCTCACCAGACATTGCTGGCATCATCACCTATAGGCTGCTGTCTGACACTCTCCAAGTCATACTTCTGCTGTGCTGTTAGTATATTACAGACAATATTGACATACACCAAAGATTGCTGCCACAACCATGAAGACACATGAGCTGAACCAAAAACATGGGGGTATTTCTTACATTATGAAAACAAATGCACAACCCAATGATAATGCAGATATCACACCACCATGAGCAGACCAAGTGGTAAGTGACCCATGTACTGAGGTAGATGGTATGTGGAATGTTCACCAGCATGTGCCCACAGTGGTGACTACTCCCTTGTATGTAACAACTTCTGAGTATTTGCAGGACCATACACATAAAGGGCCATAATCCTTCCATAGTTCACAGCCTTCATCACACCAATAATAGAGTACAATGCACCCTTCTTCATGCAACTCCCTAGACATCTTCCAGGAATGCATAATGCAAATGTACCACCCTTGCCACAGCGAGTTCCCACACATCTTACTGGCCATACCTAGGTATTCTTATTCTATTACTTTCTTATGGTGCGGAACACCCATCAAGGTGATATAACAGATTTGTGTGCGATACCATGTACCAACTCCTTCACTCAGCGCTTTCTGGAATTCATAAATTCCAATGCCCTGGATCAACTTATCCACACCCCCACCAGGGGCACCAATATCCTAGACCTAGTCATTACCAACATGAGAGTGACTGATGTTCCACACCTGAAGTCAACTCCTCATTGGTCAGATCCGACCATAAGCTAATCACCCTAGATATCCACATCCTGCCCCCACCCCCCATTAAGGAAACCACGGTAAAAAAATTCTCCAAAGCCAACTTCATGCTTAAGACAGAAGTGGTGAACTTCATGACACCCATGCAGATGGACAATACAGTTACGACTGCTGAATCCTACGCAAATGCACTCTATAAGCACTTACACAAGTGCATGGATCGTGCTATCCCAAACAGAACCAAGACGCTATCCTCCAAAAAAAGGAAACCAATCTGGTGGTCCCCTGCCATAAACTCTACAACAGAAGGAAGAAATTGTTGCAAAAGAGAGTAAAATCCCATGAGTGGAGGAGCTCCCTTGGTCAGCCTCAGCAAGAAGCTGAGATCCCTTATAAGATCCTCCAAAGCTAGCTAGCTATGAAAACAAGATTGCCACTGACTAAGAACAACCGCAAAGCATTCTATAGCTATGTCAAGAATCTCAATGGCAACACCCAGATCTGCTTTGAGTTACAGCACAATGGCACAAAAATTACAGAACCAACTGATATTGCCAACATCCTGGCAGATAGGTTCAGTGCTAACTTTACCCCTTCTCACCCCCTAAAGGCCCATATCTATACAGGGAGAATTCAGAATCCCTGTAATCACAACCTCACAGGTAAAAGCAGCACTCTCTAAAGCCAAAAACACAGCATCCACGGGACCAGACAACATCCCAGGCTGCATTTTACACAAACTTCTGAACGAACTGGCTCCCCACCTAAGCACCATGTTCAATCATAGCCTCATGTCAGGCTTTGTGCCCACTGAATGGTGCACAGCAACAGTTATCCCACTCCACAAAGGGGGAATCTCCACTGATCCTAGGAACAATCGCCCTATTAGCCTGACAAGCCTGATCTGCAAGGCCACGGAACGTATCATCATGGAATTCATAAAGAAAGACATTGGTAACCTCCAAACTCTGGACCCCACCCAGTTCGAGTTTGTGAAAGGCAGATCTTGCCTCCTGAACCTGGTCGACTTCTTTGAGGCAGTCACCAAAGCCTTAGACGAGGGTAAGGTGGTTCACACAGCCTATCTTGACCTCCTCAAGGCTTTCGACACCATCCTCCATTCTGAAATTATAGCTAAACTCACTAAACTAGGTATAAATCCCTATGTCACAAGATCGGTTGCCAACTGGCTCACTGGCAGAACCCACACTGTAAAAGTTGCAGACTCCAAATCTGACTTCAAACCAGTGACAAGTGGAGTACCACAGGGTTCAGTCCTGGGACCGCTCCTGTTTGGTATCTACTTCTCTGAAGTACAGGCTAACACAGAAGGCCTCTGGCTAACAACGTTTGCAGAGGACTGCAAACTAGGAACTATAGTCGAGTCCCCAAATGATGTGGACATCCTACAGAAGGGCCTCACTGAGACAAATGCCTGGTGTCAGAGCCATGGCCTCAAGCACAATGCCAAAAAGTACATCATCATCTCCTTTGGTAAAAACTCTGTACCCATTAACTACCACACAGAAGGCAGTCTTCTTAACACCGAATGTGTGATAAGAGACCTTGGGACCCAGGTGGACAGTAGTCTCTCCTTTGATAATCACATTGTCACAGTAGTCAGGAAATCCTTCTACATGGCACAGCTCATCACAAAAGGGCTCTCATCCAGGAAAAAAAGAGGTCATTGTTCCCCTCTACGTGACACTCAGACCTGTTAGAGTACAATTCCCCTTTTGGAATGTACCTCACAAGACATCTGCAGCAGCTGGAAAGGTCACAGAAGTACCTCACAAAGAGAATTATTGGCCTCAAACAGATGTTCTACACTGATCGTCTCAAAAACCCTAGCTTAACTCTGTAGCATATCGCCTACTCCGAGGTGATCTCTGCCTAACATATAAAGCTATGTCAAACCCAGAGCTGTTGAACATGCTACACCTAAAGACATCCAAATCCCTCTGAGCTACATGCTCTAGGGACCTAAATCTTGTCACCACAATAAACAGGACTTGCTGGAGGGCTAGATTCCTGTCCCAGAGACTTCCCATACTCTGGAACAAGCTACCCATCTATGTAAAGCAAAGTTCCTCATTCACACACTTCATGAAAAATCTTGATGAGTGGACGGGAAATAGGAAATACACCCTGAGGACCACTTCTGTGGCTCTGCTCGACAGGGGCACAGGAAATTAACTTTCTTGGGTTGGCGTAAGCCAGGGAACTTTGTTGGCTAGGCTTACTTATGCCCTTCGGCCAATAGCCTAGTACCTACCTATGAACCTGTTCCAGTAAGTACATACATAGCGGTTTGACAACATTGATGATATGAGTTCCATTTGTGACAGTGTGGATTGTGCCATATACATGCCATGCACACCTGTCAGCTTGCCTGGATCGATCATAATATCACATGAAGGCATAGCAGTGTCCCTCCTAACATCTCTAGCAAATGTTACATTGTCAGGATAGTGTGCTTGCCTACCCTCATCGATTGCTGACATCTCATAATGTTTGTGCAAGTGTGCTTGTGAGGAGCTATCTATGATCACTCAATCACATATGTTATGACATAGACGGGGGATAACTGGTGGTATTAGTCTGATATTCTCCAATATTGTGCGTGCTTTTGTTTACTGTTGTCCATGAGCCTGTAACTATCCATCCTACTTGGTGGAGACCTGTGCTGACATTAGTCATATTCAGACAACTCATTCTCATTCCGCACAGCTTCAAAATATGGACCTAACCCATACTGCATACAACATCCCCAATATATGTCCTCTCCACTATTCATGTCATGATGCTTATATCACAAATGCATCCTTCTCCATTGTTACATCACGTTGTGCGATGGTCACATAATATACATTTCCACTGTGCAGTCCATACTGTATCATGTCAACATGTGATTAGTGTTCCTGCTACAACTGTTTTAATTTACATATCCTCATCTGCTATACATTAAGATGTTTCATCTGGCCTCTTTCCCTGTGTTCATTCCTATAATTCATCTGTGTTCCTATTCAATACACACACTTTCCCTGTTTATTTTTACATGGCAGTCCATGTACCATTACAAATCATTTACGCAACTTTTCTACAGAATGACTAAAATGAGACTCCACAATACTATGTACTGCATACATTGTCCTGTAATACGTTTGGACCATATACATTTGTATTATACTAACCCTGGTAATCACTGTGGCACACTGCGCAATCCCACAGACCTAGTTTGCTCGTAGGTAAACAGGTCTACCCGTCTGCTGCTATCTGTGATACTTTACACTGTTTCCTGGCTGGCAACTCTGCTGCTAGCTATGAAACCACACTTGTTTACATTTAAGCATAGTACATGGCATGGATATGTAATTAGCACTGCTGCTCACCATGCAAAAATGTAAACTCCATGCGGGCTTCGTGCAAAGCCTACAAGAAGTTTACTGAATCCCCAGGAATATTTTTAAATGGCTAGTTTAATGTTATTCTCTTTCTAGCTAAACATACGTAGAGGCAAGTACATCTACACAACACATCTTGAATCATGGGAAAGTACACTACATATTTGCAAGATTAACAAGTTATTGCATACAAAAGTTTACAAGCAAAACAAACTCTGAAGAAGCAGAAATAAAGAAAATATGCAGCAACTTTAATGTACATATACTATGGTATAAAACAATATTCTTTTTTTTTTTTTTCAGATTACCTTACTCCTTGAGTTGGACTGTATTCACCACCAATGGTTTCTGTAGCATCTGACAGGAAGTTAGACAAAACTGTTTTTCCACACTATCAGAAACAAAATAAGGTAAAGTTATGTCCTCTATACATGAAAAGAAGAAAACAATTTATCTTGTATTAGTAGATATATTTGATTAGCTTTATTTTGTAATCATTTACACGGAAGAATGTAATATTACAGAATGACATTGACAGTTAAAATGTATATGTAATGCATGTGGGGACAGCATAATTCAGACAAATGCCAAGCATGCTCATCTGTGGACTAGTCCTTTGTTCTTTTAGATGAACATTCAAGGCTGAAAGGTCAGCAAACCAACTTAACTGTTGTCATCATATATTCCTGAGAATTCATCGCAGGTGCTTCTGAGCCAAGCTGATCCACAAGTAATCATTGGCTCACTTAGTGAGACAGATCCAGTACTAAGTATGATAACAGTGATCCAGCTTTGACCATGGACTTGGGGAAGTGAGACTAGAAAAAGGTACACATCCCAGATAATGGTCACTTCTTTTGAAGGTAGGATCTCAGTGATAAATCAGCCATCAAGGAGACAATGAGGGGCAGCAGTAAGCAAAAAAGTCAAGCAAGGGCACTGCTGATGTGGGCCAATGCATACAAACCCTTGTTGAACCAAACTTTTGTTGGCATCTGTTAGTGCAAAATCCCTGGTAAAGGAACAAAAATGTTATAATTTTTCATACGGACACTAACAACTCTCTGCATTCATCATTAAAAAAAAAAAAACACCACTCAATTAGGGAAGCTTACTAATGGAAAACAGAAGCTTATAAATTGAACTTCAATGGGTCTACGGTGGAAAGACCAAGTTAAAAGTAAAACATGAAAGCTGCTTGCCAAGCCCAAGGGTTGTACAGAAATCATATGTGAGGAAGTAATAAATGAAAGCGAAAGGAAATTTATTTACTCTATGAAAAAAGAATTGGCCATTTTATGCAGGCTGCATAAGGAGAAGTTTAGTATGAATCTAGTTGTGACTACAATGTACTTTATTCCAGTGAGATGAAGAAAAGCTTGCATATTAGTTAGGAGAAAGGAGAGATATATATAATGGTTTGACAAGGCATGGAGATGATGATGTTTCACAGAAGAGTAATTTCAAGTTTGAAGTTTTAGAAGGTATTTCTAACGGTTAAAGATATTGCATTTTTAATAATCAACTAATGTTTTATGAGACAAAATAAAGTATTTTTAATCTACTGAAATAAGAGTAAATTATTCCTTTTCAGTTAAACGTGCGTTACTGAATGAGGGGTGGCTGAAACTTCTTTTATTAAAACACACCTGAAACTAATTTAATTTATGAATGCTGTATATAGGGTGTTAAAGTACATCATATAGTGTCACAGCAGCGTTTTAATGTTTTAGCTCAGAAAGAAATATGTAGTGTTTAACAGCTTACTATTTTATTTAATGAATAAAGTTTATTCAGCATTTGTGTTGCCAATTTTTATTTATTTTACTGAAATAATAAGGTACAATTTACAGTTTATCTTGGCCTCTAGTTTAAAAAAAAAAGAAAATCAGTTTGCAGTAAAGATGGGGACTCAGTTGAGGATGTGAAGGCAGCACTACAGACAGGTTCAATACTTTTAAGAGAATAAACAGTTGGAACAGACTCTATACCATGGTAGCTAGAGGCTTGATTTTTGCTCTCTGTACAATTTTCCATTGTTTTCTGCAAAATGAGAACAATGACTCAATGCGAAGAGGTTTTTTTTTCTTTTTTTAATATTTCCAACTTTAAAAGGACTTGTAAGCATCAAGGCTGCTTAGTTTCTGCTTTCTAGTTAGAGAAGCAAAAGTTTCTTCAACTGACTTTGGAGTGGAAGCTGACACTAACACCACAAGAACCCCAGGGTTGCTGACCTAAAATGGATCAGTTTCTGTGGCATCAAATTATTTTATACATCTTTTCTGTGCTGATTCTTGGTTGTGTCATTAAACTTCCAGCACATCAGGCAGGATAAGACATGCCTAACACTTAAGCAAATTAATTATTTACTGCGTTTGTCAGCAGGATGATCTGCTTATTGCAAGAGCATTTACATTTACTGGGAACCATAAATTAAACTGCAGAGCCTATACCCAACAAGTCTAAAGAAAAATATATTTTTTTCTTTCCCCAGCAAAAAAAGAAAATAAAGGAATTATTTCATTAAATAGTATTTGCCAGTAAAAATGTCAGCAAAAGCTAGTAGTAGTCTGGGGCCATTTTCACTGTTCAGTGTTTGTGTATTCCGTGGTGGTACAGCGGTAGCATTGTTACCTCACAGCAAGAGGTTCTCTCGTTCAATTCTTGGCTTGGCTTGGGAGTGCCTTCTGTGTGGAGTCTGCATGTCCTCCCCGCGATTGGGTAGCGTTCAAAAGACATGCGTGCGTAAATGGGCATGCCTTCGTTGAAGGTTGGGCATCGAGCTGGCACCTCGACATTTCGTAGAAATCTGTCAATCATTAGCGGACCGGAGTTTCACTGTGGCGACCCCTTACCGGGAAAAAGCCGAAAGACAAACAACAGTGTTTGTGAAAATCTTTTTCTGGGGAGGGGGTGGTGAAACTGACAGGCAGGTGGGAACAGGGTTTTATGGATTGTGGGAATGGGTCTATAACCTTGGGCAGTTATGTGCCAAGGGGTCCTAATACCTTAAGCATATGGTGGGAGAATTGATAGAGTCTGTTAGAAGGTTCCAAGCAGTCTGACTTGGATTTTTTTTCCAGGTTTTGACTGCTTAACATGCTAAAGTTTCCGAGGATGATTTTATTCTGAAGCTGCCTAACACATACTGAATTATCTTTAGACCTCTCAGTTATCCCTACATATACTTCCAAGACAGTGTATTCATACTGACAGTCTCAACTAAGAATTTCACTCCACAAGAAGCTCAAAGAAAAGAATGCCACAGTAAATAGTATTTCTCTCTTAAACCTTATTATGTAACATATTTGTACAGGAAAGTGTTTGAAGGAACACAAAAAGAAGTTGTCTTACCATAACGTTCCATCTGTATTGTTGATCCTCATTCAGTCATTACGCATGGATATCGGTTCCGACCTCGGAACAGAGCCAGCCATTTTCCAAGCTCGCGTCAGCTTCAAACTCTCGAGCTAAACTCTTACCCATAACCCCCCCCCCCTCTCCCTGTTACCTCAGATTGAGTTTGTAAGTGAAAAGAAAGTAGAGGCTACCTCTGGTCAAATAACCTAAGAGAATCGGATGGTGAGATCCACTAGAAGCCACAGGAGGGAGAAGGAGGGAGGGTCGTAATGACTGAAAGAGGATCAACAATACAGATGAAACGTTACGGTAAGACATAACTTCATCTGATATTGTTAATCCTCGTTCATTCCTTGCGCATGGGACAGAGTCCCCAGCTACCTCTATTCCTGGAAGGCTCTCATGGAAGGACATTCCTGAGCACCATAGAACTGAAAGATGCTCTTCCCCTGGAGGCCAAATCCAATTTATAATGATTGATGAAGGTATGAGGCGTAGCCCAAGTTGCAGCTGCACAGATGTCATGTAAAGAAGCTATGGTATGGAAGGCAGCAGAAGTTGCCACCAACCTTGTTGAATGAGCTTTCATGGTAGTAAGCAACGAGATATTACGTTGTGTATAAATGAAGGTCACACAGTCCTTCAACCATCTAGCTAATCTGACCTTAGCAACAGCAGATCCTAATCTAGGTCCAGAAAAGGCCAAAAATAACTGGTCAGATTTACAAAGGGACCTAGTCCTGTTTAAGTAAAAACAGATTTGCCTGTGGATATCTAGGGTATGTAGGCAATACTCTCCTCTGTTTGAATGATTGGGAAAGAAAACTGGCAATTCAATGGTTTGATTAATGGACATTTCAGAGATCACTTTTGGCAGAAATGATGGATTAGTTCTGAGAGACACTATCTCTATGAAATATCAAGTATGGACTCTTGATACATAAAGCTTGAAGCTCAGAAATACGTCTGGCAGAAGTAATGGTGACCAAAAACAAGGTTTTCCATGACAAATGCTTGAGGTCGCAAGAAAAAGCTGGTTCGAAGGGTGGCATTGTCAGAGCTTGTAGAACTAATGATAAATCCCATGGTTGAATAGGTTCTCTAAAAGGTGGCTTCAGATGACTCACACCTTTTATGAAGGTCTTGCACAATTTGTGGGACACAAGAGAAATCTTGGACACCCTCATGGAAATTAGAAATTGCAGCCAAATGAACTCTAATGGTAGAGGCCGATAGACCAGATTGGAAAAGGTCGTCCAGGTAGTCTAGTATTATCGACACTGGTGCTGAGAAGGGATCTATTTGTTTATCTTTCAGCCAACAGGTAAATCTTTTCCACTTGCTCAGATAAGTAATTCTAGTAGAAGACTTATGAGATGCAATGAGAATGTCACGTACTGGTAAAGAAAGATAATTCTGCCTGGCAATCAAGGGAATTGGAGTAGCCAAGCTGTGAGCTTCAGGCTGGTCAAGTTGGGATGAATCAGGTTCTGTGGATGTGAGATCAACTCCAGGGTTGGATGGAGAATCCATGGTCGACCTAGTAGGTGAGGCCAAAGGAAGGGGAACCAAATCTGTAGAGGCCAATATGGTGCTATGAGGATCACCTTGCTCTTCAACCAACGGGCTTTCTTCAGAAACTGGGGAATGAGGGGAAAGGGTGGGAATGCATACAGAAGACCTGAGGGCCAATCGTGGACTAGAGCATCCCTGGGTGACTGTCCTGGAGGGGGAATCAGGGCGAAGTAGTTGCTGCATTTGTAGTTGGTCGGGGATGCAGAGAGGTCGCAGCAAGGACGGCCCAAGCGGCGGAAGATCTCCGCCGCTATCAAGGGGTTCAGGGACCACTCGTGAGGTTGAAGAATGCACCTGCTGAGTCTGTCTGCTATCACGTTGGAACTCCCGGGAATGTGTGTTGCTGAATAAAACTGTTGGTAGCCATCGCCCATTGCCATATCCTCATGGCCTCTCGACAAAGGGGGTAAGATTTTGTTCCACCTTGCTTGTTGATATACCAGACCCACCACCATGTTGTCTGACTGAATCACAATCGTCCCAGATGGCAGCAGGGGGTGGAATGCTTGCAACGCCAGAAGCACCACCCTAAGCTCTAGAACATTTATATGCAGATGGGCCTTCAGTTCGGACCAAGTGCCTTGGACTGTCTGTCCCTGACATAGCCCCCACCCCATCAGGGAGGCATCTGTGGTCACTGTGGCCTTGGGTTGCTCGGGGGAGAAGGGGCGAGACTATTGTGACAGATTGTGTATCATTCACCAATTTAAATCCTGTTTGCACCCCTGGGTTACTCGAATCATGGCTGGAAGAGGATGCTGAAAGGGATACCATTGGGTGAGCAGTAGCCATTGTAGAAGCCTCATGTGAAACCTGGCCAGGGGGACAATGGTGATGAAGGCTGCCATGGAACCAAACAGCTGTAGAACCGTGTGAGCCATGGATTTCTCCCTTGAAAGGATTGGAATCAGTTGTTCCTTTATCCTTAAAATTATGTGCTCTGGAATGGCAGCTCTGCAGTTCTTTGTGTCCAAGATAACCCCTATAAATTCTGTCACCTGAGATGGAGTGAGATTGGATTTTTGCCAGTTTATGGTTATGCCTAGTCTTTGTGCAGCGAGGAGAGAGTATGCCAGGGCTTCTTCTAGTAGATGTCTGGTGGGGGCGGAAATGAGCCAGTCGTCTAGGTATGGAAACACCTGGAATCCTTGAAGTCGCAAGTGAGCTCTGACGACTGCCATGCACTTTGTGAACACTCTGGGGGCTGTAGAGAGTCCAAAGGGCAGTACTCTGAACTGGTAGTGACTGGCTCCCGCAAGGAAAGGCAGAAATCTTCTTGATGGCCTGTCCACTTTTATGTGGTAGTACGCATCCTGAAGATCTATCGAGCACATCCAATTGTCTTTTTCCAAAAGCAGGAGGATAGACTGTATTGTGACCATCTGGAATTTTTGTACTCTCACAAACTTGTTCAATACACTGAGATCCAAAATTGATCTCCAGTTCTCGGTTTTCTTTGGCACCAAAAATAGTCTTGAGTAGAATCCAGATCCTATCTGGTCAGGAGGGACTATTTGGCGACTCTCTTTCTTAGCAGCTTTTCTATCTCTAGTGCAGCTTCTTCCCTTTGACTGGGTGGAACTTCGGGAAGGTTTTTTGATGGGTCAGGAGAAATATCGAAGGGGATATGATTACCTCTGGTTATAATCCTTTGTACCCAAGAATCGGTGGTGATGGTTAGTCAGGCAGAAGGGTACAAGGAGAAACGACCCCCAACCACCTCCAGAGGAAAGGAGTTGGGCTGCTCTTCAGGAGCGCTGGTAGGGTTGGCCAGGGAAAGAGTCCCTGGAACCCTGGTTACGCGGACCCCCTCTGCCCTGAAAGGAGAGTCTTTACTGCGAGTTTCCCCCCTCTGCCTCTAGGGGAGAACTTGGCCTGTGTGTCACGGAAAGGACCCAGAGATTTCTTGCACCATATCTTCCCACTCTTTTGGTTTTGGGAGAAAGCACGTTATGGGGAAGAATAACGGTCACCTACAGCAGAAAGGGTCTTACCGTCCTGTTCGCATCTGACCAGTGTGCTTTTAACTTTGGGTCCAAACAATGAAGAGGTAACAATGGGAGCGTTAAGAAAGGAAGCCTTAAAGGTTTACGCGAAATTGCACAAGCGCATCCAGGCGTGTTGTCTCAAGACCACAGCTGAACCCGCTGCTCTAGCTGTTCCTTCTGATGCGTGAGATATCAGTAGCATAGAGGAGTTAGATATTGACTCAATAGCGGCCAGCTGAGAGGCCACTTTGTCACGGACATCAGACACGGCACTAGCCAAGGTTTCAGAGAGCTCAGAAATCAGATCCCTTTGAAGCCTGGTAAAGTGTGCCATATAATTCAGGGACCGGATCGTAAAAGTCTCTGATGCAAAGGTGCACTTCCCTATCCTGTCCAGGGCCTGGGACTCTGTTAGGCAGATGGACAGTCTGGCTTTCTTCTTCTGCCAGACCCTTTTTTGCTGCGGCCGCCACCACCAAAGCATTCACAGGAAGACCTTTTGACCAATGGGGATCCGTAGCAGGAGGGGACAAAATCGTATCTGGCCTACGGGGAACAGCTTTGATGGTGTCAGGAGCTTTCCAAGCATGCTGCACGATAAGCCGGACAATTTCATCGGCAGGTGGAGTAACCCAGGAGGTAGGGGGCAGGGCGCGAAAGGCCTGCAGGAACACAGATTCCTCAGAGGTCGGATTAGAGGACTGCCAGTCACCTCTCTGCTTCAGGATTTCGAGGATATCACCAAAGGATACCTCAGAGGGTGACCAAAGGGATCCTTCCCCCCTCATCAAAATTAGTGTCTTCAGTGAGGGACTCCTCTGTGGAGTCCATGTGTTTCCTCTTACATGAACTTTTCCGGTGGACTTCCTCAACGGGAGAAGCTGGGGAAGACAGCGGAAAAGGGGTTTCCTGTGGGAATATGTCCTAAGGCCCTTGCACCCGGTGTCCACTCAGTGCGACGTGTGAAACCAGTGTACCAGAGGAGGGCAGAGGGACAGACAGTCCAGTATCGCCAGCAACAGTGAAAGCCTTCTCCATCAGTTGGAAGGCTGGTCCACCTGAAAAGGAGTGAATGTCCAGGACAGGGGTCACCCCTCCCCTAAGTGGGTCAGCCTGCCGACCCGGACTCCCCGGATGGCTGTGGAGCAGCAAATGATGCGCGTCACAACTGACATCCTGGGTCGTAGCAAAACTTTCCTGCCATGAAGGCAACTGCGGTTCCTTAGTGAGATCCATAAAGGGAACCGCAGAAGGGGAAGACTGTGCTACATCCATGGACTTCAAAGACAATGAAGGAGGAGAATAAGGAGGGGTCTTTGGAGATGGGTGATCACCTCCCAAGGAAGGATAGTTCCTGGGGTGTGGGATACCTCTGGCCAAGAGCACCTGATCCACAAGATGCAACACATAGTGTTCAGAAAGGCTTCTAGTGGACCTCACGGAGACTGAGGGAGAAACAGGCCTGTCCACAAAAGAGGCAAACTCAGTGCCCATCTCACCAGTCCGCACCGAGAGCAATGGTGCAGAGAGTGACTGGACTATGGGTGTCTGCACCGAAGAAGTCATCGGTGCCGAGGTCATGGTCTGCACCGACACAGCGATCGGTGCCGAAGTGGTTGTCGGTACCGAAGCTGGAACCGACAAAACTGAAGTCAAGAATAAGGACGTCGGTTCAGAGTAAGATGTCGGAGCTGACGTGGTCAAGGTCTGCGCCAACTGAGTGGTCGGTGCCGATACAGTAGTAATAGTCTGAACCGAGGAGCCCCTCGGTGCCGATATAGTGAAGGCTGCAGGATAAGACGGAGCAGAGATCACTAATGGAGCCGAAGACCTCGATGCCAAAGGTCTAGGCACAGCAAGCACTGGGGTTTTGGTTTTGGTTGGTGGGAGTCTCCCGCCGGGAACGAAGGTAAAGATTTAGCCTTGGTAGGAACATCCAAAATTTTCTTATGGGCTCTAGGAGGGGTTGAGGCCTCTGACCCAGAAATAGCCTTTGAAAAGGGAGATTTAAGAAGTCCCTTCAGCAACAACTTGTTTTTCCTTTCTAACAAAGCTCTATTAGAAAAATTTTCACAGATAGTACAGGGCGGGTCAACAGATAAGTGGGACACCCCCAAACAATAAATGCAGAAAGAGTGCGCATCATATGTAGGTAATTTGTGTCCACAATCAGAACACCATTTAAACCCCAGACTACCTTTCTTATCTGCCATGACAGAAAAAGTAGACAGTCGAAAAGGGTACCAGCAATGGTACAAAAGAATCCCCGAAGGTATGGGAAAAAAAAAAAAAAAAAAAAAAAGGGAATATTACCAACGATGGTAAGGGGGAGAAATACCTCGCGGTAAAAAAGTAGAGAAAAGAGAAGAAAAACTCAAGAAATTATGGTCGCTAGATGCGATAGGGTAAGAGACAATGAAATAGAAACTTTTCTGACAGAAAAAGTAATATAAATGACTACTTGACAACAAATAAAGTACAGTTTTGTACCTACCATAAATGTAGATGTTCGAAGATCCACATTGCTGCAGTCCTTACATATGGGTAGTCCGCTGTCCTCGGTCAGCCCGAATACCAAAGTATTAGGCTGACGTCGGTCATGGGCGCTCAGATCTGACATCAGAGCGTCAGGGTATAAAAGCACATGACCGACGTCATATCCTCAGTCTTTTCGTGCCCCAGATGTCAGAAGGCCCTAAAAAGAAAGGCCACAGCCCAAAAACAGGATACCTCCCAAAAACCTGCCCAACAACAACCATCACCCAAACCATATAACCATGCCAAACTACAGAGGGGAAGGAGGGAGGGTTAATTGGACTGCAGCAATGTGGATCTTCGAACATCTACATTTATGGCAGGTACAAAACTGTACTATGTTCTTCATCTCACATTGCTGCAGTCCTTACATATGGGTAGAATCCCAAAGCAGAGGTAAAGGGAGGATGGCAAAATCATAAAGCATTAGGGGCTGCTAAAATGCCCTGTAATATTGCAGTGGCAAATCCAGCCCTAGACTTAGAATAAAGAGGAAGGTGGTAATGCATGGAAAAAGTATGTACTGAACTCCAAGTGGCTGCTTCCAAAATATCTTTTGTAGCTACCCCCCTTAGAAAAGCAGTAGAAGTGGCAGTAGCTCTAGTGGAATGAGGTCTGATTCCAGCCGGAATCTCCTTACCATGATGGGAATAACAGAAAGAAATACAAAACCCAATCCATGTAGAAATAGTTTGTTTTGAAACAGGTTTTCCCTGAGAACCCAAAGCAAAAGAAACAAACAACTGCTGAGACTGCCTGAACCCCTTGGTTCTGCTCAAATAATAACGTAACTGCCTGTGAATATCCAAAGTATGCAAAATCTTCTCCCCTTTATTTTGGGGGTTTGCATAAAAAGTAGGCAAATGAATAGTTTGGTTCAAGGCCACACTAGAAACCACTTTAGGCATAAAGGAAGGATTAGTACGCAAAGATACCCTATCCTTATGAAAAATCAGGAAAGGTTCCACTGCCATAAGGGCCTGTAATTCAGAAACCCTTCTTGCAGAGGTAATGGCCAACAAAAAAGCAGTCTTCCATGATAAATACTTTAACTCGGCAGTAGCTGCAGGCTCAAAAGGTTGTAGAGTAAGCTTTTCCAACACAAAATTGAGATCCCAAGCAGGAGTAGGAGCTCTACGTGGGGTCTTATGTTCTTTGCCCCTCTAAGAAATTGCTTAAACAAAGGATGGGAAAATAAAGGAGGGTCACAGTCATAGTGAGCAGAAATGGCTGCAGCATGAACCTTTATCGAGGAGAAAGACAAACCCTTGTCCAATAACTCAGTAAGATATTGAAGAGAAACACTTAAATCAGGCTTGGAAACATCAAAGTCCTTTGCTTTGCTCCAAAGAAAAAATCTCCTCCATTTATCAGCGTAAACTTTCCTTGTACTAGGCCTTCTGGCCTCCAAAATAACATTCAAAACTTGTTGTGGAAGCTGAGACCCTCCAGGGTCTAAAACAGAATATGCCAAGCTGTGAGATGCAGAGACTGAATCTTGACATTGAGGAAGTGATTGCCCTCCTGAGACAAAAGATGCAGAATCAAAGGCAGAGGCCATGGAGGCTCCTGCACAAACTCCTCAGTAGTGGATACCAGTGCTGTCGAGGCCAATCCGGCTATCAGAATCATGGATGGCTTGTCTATTCTGGCCTTCAGGAGTACCTTGGGAATGAGAGGCAGAGGTGGAAAGGCATAGACATGAAGATTGCTCCAACTGAATGTTAGAGCATCCACCTTCCAAGCTGTGGGATGAAACATTTTGTGCAAAACTTTGGCAACTGGTAATTTAGTGGAGAAGCGAACAGATCTATGTCTGGAGTCCCCATAACACTGTCAACTTTTGAAACACATGAGGATCCAGTTTCCACTCGTGAGGATCCACAATTTGTCTGCTCAACACATCCGCTAAGGAGTTCTGTGCTCCTGGTAGAAACCTTGCCTGAAGATTGAGGTGTAAACTGAGAGCAGTCTCCCACAAAATCATCGCTTGCCTGCAAAGAGGGTACGAATGGGTTCCCCCTTGCTTGTTGATGTACCACATGACAGTAGTGTTGTCTGTTTGAATCAACACCTGTCCTGGGTGAAGTAAATCCTTGAAAGCCATCAATGCAAATTGGACTGCTAACATCTCCTTCAAGTTGATATGCAAATGTTGAAGTCTGACAGGCCACGTGTCTTGCACCCATTTTCCATTGAGGTGTGCTCCCAAAGCCTTGTCTGAGGCATCTGTCGTTAGAATCTGACTCGCCTCTGGTCGGGTCACAGAGAGTCCCTTGTTTAGGTGACATTCCTGAGCCCACCACAAAAATTCTTTCTGAATGCAAGGTATTATCTGAATGACAGTGTCTAGATCTTGGCAGTGTTGTGTCCATACATTTTGAGATACCATTGAAGCTTCCTCATATGCAGTTTGGCATTGGGAAGCACCAGAATACAAGATGCCATGAACCCCAAGGCTTGAAGGACTGTCCTTGCAGTCAGCCTGGACTGTAGAGACATTTGATGGAAATAAAGAGAAAGGCTTCTTTGTTTGTCCGGGGTCAAAAAGGCCATCTGGGAAGCTGTATTCAGTCTCACACCCAGAAAGCACATGTCCTGAGAGGGTACTAGACTGGACTTTGTTTCGTTCACAGAATACCCTAGGCATCTTAACACTACCATCACATACTGTAGATGATGCAGAAGTTCGCCTTTGTGTTGTGCAATAATCAGGCAATCGTCCAAATAAGGATAAATCTGTATTCCTCTTAACCTGAAAAAGGCTATCACTGGAGCCAGAACCTTTGTGAACACTCTGGGCGCAGTAGATAAGCCAAAGGGCAATGCAGAGAACTGATAATGTAAATTTCCAGCCCAACGCAGGTACCTCCTGCAACTGGGCCTGATAGGAACATGAAGATAAGCCTCTTTGAGATCCAGAGTTACCATCCAGTGATCTTTTCCCAACAGAGGTAAAAGCTGTTGTAACGTCAGCATTTTGAACTTTGGAATGTCCAGATAAGTGTTGAGGATAGATAAATCCAAAATTGGTCTCCACGTGTTCCCTTTCTTTGGTACTAGAAACAGGCGAGAATAAAATCCTAGTCCCACTTCTGACAGAGGAACTGGCTGTATAGCCCCTATTTGAAGAAGTAAAGAAATCTGCTTGTGAGCCTCTATCCTTTGCCGAGGAGGAACGTCTGGCATGCCTTTGAAAGGAGGCAATGTATGGAAATAGAACTTGTAGCCTCGGTTTATAATGTCCAATACCCATTTGTCCTGGGTGACTAAAAGCCAGTTTTGCTTGAAGAGTGCTAACTTTCCTCCCAAAGGAGCTGCCAGGGAAGAAGAATCTGGCAGCTGAAAATGCAGGTCATTGGGCCTGTTTACAAAAGGACTGGCCCCTGCCCTCACCTGCAGATTGTGCAGGTGAACTCCAAGTTCTAGGCCTGAATGTACTGTGAGCTCTGCCCCTGCCACGTCTAGATCTACCCCTAGACTGAGAATCAGAAGAAGGGTAGGTCCACCCTTTAGTAGGCCAATTTCTACTAAACTTTGGAGGTTGCACCTGCAAAAAATCTTTAACAGTCTGCATGGACTTAGCCTTGTCTTCCATTTTCTTCAAAACCGACTCCACAGAGGGACCAAACAAAACTTCAGACTGTAAAGGGGCATCCAGAATTCTAGTTTTAACATGCTCGGACAAATTCTGATCCTTAAGCCAGGCGTGCCTCTGAAGAACTGAACCAGTGGCAGCCACCCTAGAAGAGGCCTGTACAGCATCAAAACCACACTGCAAAGAATGCTTACCCACCTGTTCAGAGACATGTACTAAATCCTGCAATTCTTTACACTCTATGCCCTCTGCCAAAGCATCCACTTTAGATTTTAGCTGAGAAAGGAGGTAATTCTGATATTTCAACATATGAAACTGGCAATTTAAAGCCCTCATTGCTAAAGTAGAAGAGGTATACACCTTCTTACCCCATCTATCCAAAGCTCTAGCTTCCTTATCTAGAGGAACCGGATTCTTTACAACAGAAGCTCTAACACCCTTAGGCCCCTGACTAATAGTTTCTGGGTCCGCCCTAGGACTCTCATACAGATATTTATGAGCCTCAGGCACCCTGTAATACCTGTCCGGTTTAACTGGCGCAGGAGGCAAAGAATCTGGATTAAGGGAAGCCTCCGAGAAAACATCTTGAACAACATCCAAAACAGGAGGTATAGCCAAGGGTCTATGCTGTGGTAAAACAAGAATTCCCTAAGCCTCTTCCGTGAATCAGAGAAATCCTGTCCTTCCCACTTAAAATGCTCCCTCATGGAATGCAGAGTTTCTGAAAATGAAAAATCCTCTGGAGGAGAAGCAGAAGGAGTGGAATCCTCTGCGTCAGAATCCGAATAAGGGGGAAAATCTAGAATATCTTCAGCAGAAGAGTCTGAGTCATCTGAGGCCTGATCCAAACTTTCCAACTCTGGCTCCACCTTGGGCCTCTTATCAGGAGGGGGCATAGAACCTCTAATTAAAGTAATCAAATCTTCTGCCATTTTAAGCATGTGCTTTTTAGGCACAGACCCTGAAGTACCTGGAGGGACACCAGAGGAAGGCAAAACAGACCTGCCCTTAGAAGAAACCTTAGAAATAGTAGCAGAAGGCCTAACCACCTTAGGCATAGAAGGGAGAACAGTAACCTGAGAGGCCCCATCAGCTTGACCCGACTCCTGTGAGGCCACATCCTGCAAAATCAAAGGTTCACCCTGAGACTCAACAGAAACTTCAGCCGGATCCACCTGCTCCACTGTAGTTTCTGCATGACCGGAGTCCGAAATGGACGAATCAACCTGTCTAGGTTTCAAGGATTTGTCTTTGCGCTTCTTCGTGGAAGCGGGCGTCGGAGGATCCGACGGCATATTATAATTACACCGCTTACCAAAGACTAACCTAGCACAATCTAACCTTCTTTTTATAGTGCACTTATTAAACCTAGCACAAAACCGACACCCGACTACGTCATGGTCCGGTCCCAAACAAGGAATGCAAAGAGAGTGATAATCCCTATGCGGTATCTGTTTCCCACAAGAAATACAATTATTCACTTTTTCTGACATCCGGAATTAACTGAGGCAAGAAAAAACAAAAATATTCCCCAACGGGGTACTTAGCCCAACTTGGTTTCGGTCTGAAACTCAGAATACGAAAATTTCAGAACGCCGAACGGCACTTGCAACGCTGCTTCTGCATCGGACCATGCGGCAAAAAAGACTGAGGATATGACGTCGGTCATGCGCTTTTATACCCTGACGCTCTGATGTCAGATCTGAGCGCCCATGACCGACGTCAGCCTAATACTTTGGTATTCGGGCCGACCGATGACAGCGGACTACCCATATGTAAGGACTGCAGCAATGTGAGATGAAGAACATCTATACTTAGCTCAAGAGAAGCAGCTTGACATGACCGAATGGCAACACGGCAAACGAAATATGGGGTAACAGGGAGAGGGGGGTTATGGGTAAGAGTTTAGCTCGAGAGTTTGAAGCTGATGCGAGCTTGGAAAATGGCCGGCTCGGTTCCGAGGTCGGAACCGATACCCATGCGTAAGGAATGAACGAGAATTAACAATATCAGATGCCATGTTACAAGCATTATCAGAGTCATACCATGAAGGAGCCATCTTGAATTGGCAATATATGCCAATACATAGATGAATATTCATCTTGTACTCTTAAGCATGTGAAGGCTTTTCCATTACTGAGATTGCATAAAGTGAAGAGGAGTTTTGCTTAACAAAGGAGATGAAAGCCTTTTAAAAATATAATCTAGCCGTCTTCTATATTTCGCTTTGTCTTTTTTTTTTTTTTTCATGTAAGACACTGAATAAAGAAATACAACTTCCAGACTTTCTTGGTAACTTAGGGGAATTTCTGGTTAGGAACCTTTGAGGTCTTTCCAATCAACTTATATGTTTAATGAAATACATTCCAAAGAGTGTTGAACTCAATAACTGGCCAGATCAATGCAGAGTATAAGAAGTGATTGCCTCTTTAGACCTTGCATGTGAAGCACAAAATAGCAAAATATGAGTGTAGTAATACAAGACTAAAAGAGAAACTTGGCACCCAGTTATGAAGTGGGGTCCCCTTAATAAGTGAAGCAACAACCATGCCAGATAATAGGCTTGAGGAGTGGGAAAGAAAAACAAAAGATGTTAACATAGAGGCAAAGGAAAATACACAAATGTAAAATATAAAACAGAGAGGGAACCCAGCTCTCAAAAGTGAGCGGTGGATTCTTTAGTCAATGAAGCAATGACCCCGTCTAAGGAACAAGTCACATAGTTTACCGTGACAAGCGAGAAGGGGAAATAAAATGCATGACAATATTCTGATAATGGAAATTATGCCATTTTTGTATATTCACAGTACATAAAAAATAAGACATTTATTCACCACTGATGAATGTGGGAGATTCTTGGTAAGCGATGGGAGAAGGAAGGCTAGACTGGCACATAAAATGGGAAAAGTGGGAGGAAGGAGAAGGAATATGAACAGAGAAAATCTCAGAAAATGACTTAACAGTAATTTTGTATAAAATGAGGGAGAGGAAGCATCTAATAGTGGAAATGAAACACAAACCATACAGATGCTATATGGAAAGTAGAGAAGAGGGTAGAAAATAACAAGGGGACATTAAAAGAAGAAAGACTAAAGGGAAGGTGGATGTAATGATAAGAGGTACAGAAACTGAGATGGTAAGTTTAGTAGGAGACCCTAAGAACAGTTGATTGCACTGTCATGGATATGATAAAAAGAAGGGTCAAAGTCTGGGCGATACAGCAGAGAGAATTCTCTGAACAGGGAAGTCTTAGCACATATGTATATCCTTTTAGCTGGGGATGGGGGAAGGGGAGTTATTAAAGAGAAACCACAGTTGAAAAAAATTAGCTTCTAAGAAATATACACAACAAGGGTGGACAAAGACCCTAAAGAAACCCCAAACAAAAAAAGTGAAAGGGGCTGACAAGAAAGAAAAGTTGAAAGATGATACCAGACAGCTAAGAAAAAAATGGCAGGAACACTAGTTTTTATTCCAGGACTTGACTTTTAACAGACTAGTACATGTGGAAAGGCTAGAGTACTAATCCACATACAAAAGGAAATGCTCAAACATTAGTCATGCAAGAAAACTAATAGAATGAGAATATAATATTAGCAGCAAGTTCCTGCTGGCAAAAAAAGGGGGGGGGGGGTCGCGATCTTGAAAAACAAAATGTGGTCAATGGACATAGAAGCTAGGCTAGAAGACCAGAAAGGAAGGAGGATGGCTGGAATTAAAAGGAAAAACAAAAGGCCTTACGATTACCATATTGGCAGTATATATGCTGCCACACACTTCAGTAAATGTGATAAGAGGATAGTAAGGTTTCAGGAAGGAACAAGTCTATACTTGGAGGACTGGATCATAACAGCCAGAGATAAGGTAAATAAGGGCTCCATGTAGTAAGAAACTCTCTCCAGAGAAGGGATACTTTGAGGCATTTTATACTAATGACAGGTATGATGGATGCAGGGAGGACAGCTGAAGAAAACGGATCTGTAGCAGTTGACTACACATTCTTTTCAAAAGCACAATAGCTGGACAAGGCTGGATAGAGGGTACATATAAATGGAATATAAGGAAGCAGTACTGCAAATTAAGACCGAGCCAATATTGATGTCTGATCATGCATCAGTAGAAACAAAACTGAGACAAATCTTAAGAGGCAGTGGAAAATGCCTGCAGGAATTGTAGGTAAAGGGGGGAAAAGACATGAATGGCTAGAAGATTCAATAACTAAAATATTAGACAAGTCAGTGGAAGGTATGACCATGGCTTGGGATGAGATAAAGAGAAGTAGCACAAGAAATACAAAGGGCAATTAAAAAGGAAACAGGAAGCTAGGAATATTCATGAAAAAAGTGTGTGGAAGGAGTTGGAATTCATACAGAGAAAAAAGCAGGGAGAATACGGAACAATGAGATGGACAGAAGAGGGAACATAAGCAAATGAACCAAAAAGGAAAAGATGAAATGTAGAGAAAGGCAGCAATAGATCGGATTCATGCTAAAGAATGGTCTAAGTCAACAAATGCACTTAATGAGGCTCATACAGCAGGAAGCAGAAAGGAGGATTTATAAAATTAAGGGAGAAACAGATGCAATAGAGGCACAGTTGGAAGGGATATTGGAAGGATTCGGAGAATATTACCAAAAGCTGTATAAAAAGGAGTATAGTGTCTTGATAAGACAAGAATGATGAAGTTGGCCATTTCCACCTATTACCAATTAACTGAACAGGAGGCAGCAGAGCTTATAAAACAAATGAGGGTGGAAAAAAAAAAAAGGGTAATAGCTAGATAGGTTGATCTGTTTAATAAAATACATACCGGGGGGGGGGGATACCAACATCATGGAAGGAAACAATCATAACAGTAATTTTTAAAGAGAGGAAACAGCCCTTACAACTTCTTTCTATATACACACATCCATTCTGAATCATGACTACAAATGCTTTTTGCAGATACAGGTAGATTTGGTAGGGAAGTTATTGACCAAAATGATACAACTTGACCGAAAAAGGATTTGTAGGGTGAAGAATAGCACAGAAAGATAAAGATACTGTGCAAAATGTGGAAGAAAAGAAAAATGAATCGACATGGATATCCCTAAATGCCAAAAAGGCATTTGACAGGGTACACTGAAATTATATGTTTGAGCTTTGAAGTGACAAGTATTCCCAAATAACTGGATAAGGATGCCAAAAAGATATACTGGGGAGGGGGGGGGCATCAGCTATGGTGAAGACTCTAGAGACGGTTAGACAAGATATAGGTAGATATTGAAAGAGGGACTAGACATAGACCTCATTTATCCCCTTTGATATACGTCTTGTACATAGAGCCACTAGTTGAAGCAATAAGGAGATCAGAGATAAGGAGGTACACATGGAGCAGAGAGAGGTAAACAATGCTCTATGCAGACGAGATCCTCCTAACATTGCAAATTTTATGCAGAACACATAGGGGAAGACTGGAGTACACTGAAAGATTTGGAGATTAAATCACGGTACAAAGTAAAGTAAAGTAAACACAGGCAAAACCAAAATGCTACTAATACCTTGAAAGGAGAGGGAGGAAGATGTGGGGAAGAAATTAAATATCTAGGCATATGGCTAACAAACACTAACTGGCTCCAAGAAGCTACAATATGTATATACATACCAATATAAAACAACAAATGAGAAACTGACAAGGAATTAAGCATGACACAGACCAAAGAACGCAGTAATATAAATGAATGCACCAAGCAAATTTCTATATGCAGGATAGGCATTCTGGTCACTCACAGATAAACTATTATTTAAGAAAATAAGGCAACTTTGCAGGGAGTACACCTAACGGATAGAGCAAAGCTGCAAGCTGCATGAAACAAGAATTGTGGAAAGCCTAGAGAAAGGAGAAAAAGGCATCCAGGACTTGCATCTTTCTCTGCAGGCATGTATTATATCCAAAATTATGACATTAAGAGAGACTGACTACATTGCAAACAGTATGACACTGACATGGGAAAGAGAAGAGGAATATAAATAGCAGCTATTTTATTGAAGTGTCTCAGAGAAGAGATGAAACTTGAATGGACAAAGGAAGCAACAAAGATTACTTGTTGAGAACTGGATGAAATGGGACAGCGGACATGGAAAGACAGTTTAATACCAACAGGACTTTTTTTTTAAACAAGAAAATATCTTTATTAAATTCTTACTTATTACAAAGACGATTGTACATTTATATAAATGAAAATAAACCATACTGACATAATTTTAGTTGTAAACATAATACATCACAAACCATTTTGACATAATTGTAGTTGCAAACATCACGTATAATCTATTTTAGTCACTGTCAAACATTACGTAGCTCAATCAAATCCTTCCTTCTTTTAAACATTGTTCCTCCTCTGTATGTATTGTTACAATTCCCATTTTTTTCTATGTAATTTGCTCCTACCTTTTTCTAAAGGTCCAAATTCCAGTTGTTTTATCTCAGTTACTATATTCACTTCTAGTAAAGTTGATTTAGACTTTGATCATTTTCTAGTAATTGCTTTTTTAGCGGCCACCATAATTAGACTCAGCAAGGCCTTACTATGTCTAGGAAATTCCGATTGTGCATCATAGCTCAAAAAAAATAAATAAATAATTTCCTTAGTTAAACCAATATGCACACCCAGTATCTCTGACCGAACAGTCTGCAGGGAATCTTTAAAGTCTGACAACTCAATACACTCCCAGAAAATACTTTCACAATTGTCTCTTTCTTCCGCATCACACCTCCAACATTTGCTGTCTCCCTGAGGAAAAATTCTTTGGAGTCTATTTGGGGTATAAAAATACATATGTAAAAACACTTCCATGCAAAGATCCTAAATCTTCTAGACTTTGTTGCATATTTGGAGACATACATTTATTCCCCCATTGTTTCCTTGTGAATCGCTTATCCAATCTCTCTTCCCAATCCTTTCTAACCTCCTCTAATTGATTCTTATAGTTATCATACAATATTTTGTATACGCCACTTAATTACTCCTTAACAGCAGCTTCTGTTCTAGATTCTACTAAAAACTCCACCAGTGCTGGTCTTTCACTTAGGAGTCTAGTTCTTTGCTATACTCTAATATCAAGCCTGGATAGGGAAGGCAATCTCTATCCTGTAGTCCAAATAAATTCTTGGCCTCTTCCCATTCCATTACTTTTCCCTCTCTAATTATTTGCCCCTAGTACTTTGGTTCTACTTTATTTAACCGAAAGCTGATTCCAGCGAATGCGAATCCATCGACACAAATGCATCGAACCGCGAAATAAGTGAACTCACAACACCGCAAAATTACTGCGAAATTTGAAATGTGTAAGTGTTTTGGTTGACCCGTCTGACCTACAGATCTGTAAGGTAAGTGTGCGATAGTTACGGACATTAGGGTGCGGGTTACGGAAAGTGCATAGATAGGTAATGTAATATGGGTAATGTATTTAACATTTAGTGCAGGGTTTGAGGTAGGGGTTTGGTTAATGTATGTGTGTGGTTTATTTATTTTGTTTGGGTATAGCTCCGTGGGGTAAGTGTGCAGTAGTTACGGACCTTAGGGCTAGGGAGGGGTTAAGGAGAGTGCATAGATAGTGGTGTATGTGGGGTTTAGTGTAGGGTTAGAAGTAGGGTTTTGGTTGGTGTATGTTTGTGGTTTATTTATTTTGTTTGGGTGGGTAGTGTGTTTTGGGCGGTGGGGTTGGGAGAGTATGACAAATCGGTAATTTGAGTTTTGTGAGTTCGCTCATTTCGCAGTTCGATGTATATGCGTCAATGGATTTGCATTCGCTGGAATCAGCTTTCGGTTAAAGTAGACCCGTTTCTTTTACCAGTTTTCTCCGTTAAATGCCACCCCCTTTTGCCTATTGCCTGTATCCTCAGTTGCAGTTATCCCCATCAACAGAATCTCCTTTCATCATTCTTGTGTTTGCTTAGTTCTGAGAATACTTCATGCTACTTTATGGATATAATACTCTGCATGGTTATTGTTATTCTCCTTAAGGATGTGCATCCAAAATCCCAGTCTCGATTTCTTGAGCTTATCCCCAGTTTTGTCATCATTCCTTTCCACTCTGAATTATAGGTTTCTTCTTGCAATATGTATAGGAGTCTTAACTGTATAGTTTTGAAATACCCCTTCAAATTGTATAATCCTAAACCAACTTGTTCAACTGGAAGAACCATCATATCCCCTTAACTCTTGGAGTCTTCCCCTCCCAGATAAAATATTTCACCTCCTTGCTATCCAGAATTTCTGCTCTAGCTGATAAAAATATGCCTGACCCATGTACAAAACTAAAGGGACAAAAACATTTTAACTGCTTATATCTTGCTATCCACATCCATAGAACACAGCCACAGCTTCCAATTGTACTATCTTTTTAGTCTTTTCCCACATATCGTTAGCTGCCACACCAGATTCCCTTTTAATCCATACTCCTAACTACTTCATTTTATTATGTCCCTGTAAATAAGGATATTGCTGGACCAATTCATATGTAGATACATAATTTACAGCTATTGCCTTTGTTTTAGATTCATTAATTTTGTATTCAAAAAATATTTGAAACTGCCTCAAAATCTTCCACAACATTTAAATGTCCTTTTCTGGTTTCATCAGGTATAAAATAATATCTGTAAATATAGCCAGCTTTTCCTGACTACCATACCAATTATATCCTTGAATTCTGAGTCACTTACTTTCTTTGACAATGGTTCTAATATATAGTGCAAATAAAGGGAAAAGAGGACATCCCTGCCTGGTTCCTCTGCTCAAACAGAAATTATCACTGGAACCCACCACTTTGTTTTGCCTCCAATCCCTTATATATCCTCCTAATCAACTTTACAATTTTAATCGGGGAATGCAAATGCTTCCACTGCCCTGCTCAAATCCCAGCTTACTCTGTCAAATGCTTTCTCTGCATAAAGACTCTCCAACAACAGTAGTATTTTCTTACTTTCAGCTTCCCTCTGGATCATCAATGTTCTGTTAATGTTGTGAATGTTTGCCTCCCCTCCACAAAACCACATACATGTATATCTATCAATTCTGGCATCATCTTTGCCATTCTTGTAGCCATTGTAGACAAACGCTTTATAATCATGGTTTAGCATTGAAACGGGCCTGAATTAAGCTGCATCTGATGGGTCTTTACTCTCTTTAGGTATTACAGCTACCACCACTTTTTTCCAGGATGTTGGTGCTTCTCCTCTCCTTAAAATGCTCTTAAACAAAACCTTCCAGATCTTTGTCAGTTTTTTCCCCCTCCTAGTTTCCACGTTTCCACAGGAATACCATCTATTTCTGGGGACTTTCATATTGATTTGTTATACAGCACCATTTTTACCTCATCTTCTCCTGTCTTAACCATTAGTAACCGAGCCTCATCTACCTCTAGCCTTGGCATATTTAATTCTTCCATAAAACATTTCTACATGTACCTTTTCTTGATATCCATATTTCTCTGCTTTATAAAGACTTTCATAAAATTTCTGAAATATTTCTGCATACACTCATACAAATATTTCAAGCACGGGCATTAATACCCTTCTAGCCTGCCAATATACCAAAACACTTGCTCCCATTCAGGCTGTTCTTAAAAGTATCTAAATTAATACTTGCATGGAACAGACTACAAATTACATCAGTTGCTCTTTCAAAGAGCAAATCAGTACACTTTTCACTCCTATAGACTCTTCTAACAGGTTATCTGATGATTCTCTACTACTTTTTGATCACTCCAAACATTCCCAGAGGTAGTGGTCTCTAAATGCCCTATATACTTAAATAAGATCTCCTCTTAGACATTTATAATAGAGATTATACAAGTTCAGATATTTAATATTTAATAATAACTTAAAATTTTCACATCCATGGATGTTCTTGGTATATTGCTGCTGTACTCTTTCCAGTTTACTTATGCTTGCTTTCTTATAAGGTTTCCATATTGTTATTCCATACTCAAGTTTGGGTTTAATGCAACTAAAACAATGACTTCATTTCTGATTTCCTGGACTTTATACATTTATTTTATATAACCTATAGTTCTATTGACTATCCTCAACCAATTGGTTGATATGATTAGAAAAAAATCAAAGCTGGATCTATCCATGTACCCAGGTCCTTAAATGAATCTACAGTTTCAATCACTGTGTGCTGTATTAAATTTTCACCTTTCAATTTCCATCTCCCAAATCTGACATGCTTAATTTTTGATGCATTTATCAGCATATTATTCTCCGGTGCTCAAGTGATCAATTTAGTCAAGTTCTTTTGCAAACCATATATACCTGTAACGCATGCAATCAGTTTATCCAAGTTCAGGTCATCTGCATATAGGCTGAACACCTCGGATAAAGTTAGATCTGAAAGATACAATCTAAATAATAAGGGCCTAGGACAGAGCCCTGTGGGACACCCCAACTATAACCAAGAATTCCACCTGTCCATTACTGAATGATACTTGCCATATCCTATTTGTAAGACATGTAGCTATCACTCTTACCAAGAGTGCATCAATACCTAGTTGTCCTAATTTATCGATCAATGTTTTGTGTATGACCCCTGTCAAATGCTGAAGTTAAATCTATATAAATTACATCAAACAATTTTTCATTCATAGTGGTTATATTGTTATACAACATTATGTTGCAGATGGTAATAGATCTATTTTCAACATACGCATGCTGATGGGATCCCTTTTAAACCTAGATATACTGAAAGAATGACTTTCAGTATCTCGAGACTAAATATCTAAAGTACAGTTGATGAAAACTGCACATTACAGAGTTTTATATTACAGAATCTGCTGTTGGTGCGGTGTATTGTGGTTTGTGGTGCATTCTGGTCTGTGAGTTAGATATGGCAGATGATGTGTGGCTGTGTGTGGAGATTTGGGTAGGTTGCAAGTGTTTAAGGGTTTTGGGCAGGGTTTTTTGTTTTTTTAGTTTTGTGGGAAGTTAGGAGTTGGATGGATTAGATGGGCGAGTGCGAGTTGAGGGCGGTGTGTTTTTTGAATGTGTAGTATGTGTTTTTCGCGTGCATGTGTGATGGTGTGCAAATTAAGTGTAGGGCACATAACAGTAGGCTTTTTTTGTATTTCTTGGCACTGCGACCATGGAATTGGTATATATAAGTAGTGCGTGTGCGTGTGTGTGTGTGTGTGTGTGTGTGTGTGTGTGTGTGTGTGTGTGTGTGTGTGTGTGTGTGTGGAGGGGGGGTGCAGGGGGGCTTGCCACCCTGCTTATGCATAGGTTTTGTAGGTGTGTGTGTTTAGTGTCTTAGTTAAGGTTTAGGGGGGAGGTGGTGTTTGCAATGTTGTGGTGGAGTTGTATTAAAAAATTGAACATCTTTTACTGAATATTCAATATTATGAACTTTCAGTATAGTGACATTCTTTTTTTAATATTTCGGTATAGTGGATGTTCGGTGTTTAAGTCTCGAGATACTGAAAGTTGCTTTTTCAGTCTTTCGAGATTTAAAAGTAGACCCATGCTGATATATGGTTTCAAGTCCCAACATTTCCAATGACAGTAACTTTTCCAATATTACCTTCTCCATTACTTTTCTATAACATGAAAATAGACTTGAGGGTCTATGTGAGTGAGTTTGTCCTACTCCCCTTTCCCTTAAAGACACTCGTGCAGGTGTTCAATCTTGAGGAATCTCCATATATTTATAGAACTTAGCAAATAACAGATATAATGGTATTTAAGTTTTGGCTGAAATGTTCTCAGGTCATTATTACCAATTCTGTCTCCTCCCTGTGCTTTGTTTGGATTCAGTCTGTGCAGTTCTTTTTCAATGTAATCTAATTTGATTCCAGTATCTGCGGCTACCTGGATGTCATAAGAACAACTTATCACCCCCTTTGTGGAGCCAAACCGTTGTGCATAAGATTTTGTAAATATATCTATAATCTGTTCGTGAATACATTTTAGAATCTGCACACAGTTTATCAATTTGTAGGTCTTTACTCCTTCTCCATCTTATGCATCTATAAGAAGGTTTCCCATTATACTGAATATCTTTATATAAATTTTCTTCAAATTTTTCTTGATCTTTTCTCACACTATGCTTAATTTGTTTGCCCAGCTTGTTTATTTCAGTTTCAAAATTGTAGTTCGACTTCTCTTCCATTTCTTATATTGTTTCTCACCTTAAATCAGGTATCTTGTTTTTATGGAAATGCATCTATATTATCTTATCAAAGTTTCAGAATATTGAATTTGGATATGGTCGACACCATATCATCGAATTCTGAAACATCGAAAGATATAAAAAAAAAAAAAAAAGCCTAAAAACAAAAATAAATAAAAATTTACCTTTGCAAGAGGGGGGCAAGCCCCCCTGCACCCCCTACATAAATATACCAACTCAGAGACCGCACTACATTGAGCTAAATGGAAATCTCCCCTTATGGAGATTTCCATTTAAACGTTAAATGTTTTTTGCTTTCACTAATCTGATGCAGACAATATCAGCTTCGATACTGTTGGCCTTCGACAACGTGAAGTAGACCTATGGAAATATACCCCCTGACATTGTATGCCTAGATCCCGATGTTTAACATCGGTTTGATTGTTTTCACTCAAACAATTTCTCTTTTAAAACTTTCAACATTCCATCTGTAATTTTTCCACTGAACATATCACTCCAGTTAATTTTACATAGTGACTGGTTTACTTCCATATAATGTGCAATTAAATCTTCTGTGCATTGGTTTAGATTTCCGTTTGGCAGAATTATTTGGCAACAAATTAATCTTTATAACCCCATGATCACTGCACATCAATGGTGGTAAAACGTGACTTGAATAAGGAACACAAACCATGTTTAGTATGCTCCATTCCCTGGTACTTTTTTTTTTTTTTTTAAACAATCTAAAGCAATTGCAGCTTCTGAACATACGCTGTGAACAATTTACTTACTAATGTTGTTCTATCAATATTATTCCAGCCTGTTAGTGGTAAATTTAAGTCCCCAGCTCTAATATTCTTCTTTCCTCCTGTGTTTCATGCAAGAAATATATGAATTCCTTCGGGTCAACCACACTTGTCTTTGGTGGTCTATATACTCCAACAATTGTTATATGTTCCAGGGTTGTCTTTACTGTCCTCTAGGCACCTCTATAGGATCTCTTGTTATCTGCCCTGTTACAGGCTCCCTTAGCTTGGAGACAACCCTTTCTACTTTCTGTTGCCCGAGTCGTTGCATTAAAAGTTTTTGAGCTCTGGCATTCCCATCAAAAAACAGTTGCCTAACAGCAATCTTTCTAAACTAATGCATATGATTAAGGTAATCCTTTATTTTCTGCTCAGCATTCTGCAATTGCTTCTCTTCTTGTTCTGTGAAATTCCCCCCCCCATTCTGCAATACTTTAACATTTGTCAGTCCCTCTAAATAATTCATGTTACTTCCTAACCATTTCTCCCTCTTATTTCCACCTTATTTTTTAAATTCCCTAGCTATAATTTTCAGGAGAAATCAGTCTTCCATAACAGCTCCCAAATAATTTCCACTATCCATTCCTTAAATTCCTCTCTCATAGACAGATAGCTAGGATAGTGCCAGTGCCTCATTTTTATTTTATTACTCTGCATTTGTATTTTACTTATTATTGGTGTGTGATTTGAAATAGTTAATGCATATCAAAACTTTCAATTAAATGCACATGTTCCTGTGAAATGTAAGTTCTGTCTAGCCTAGCCCAGTTTTTGTATCTTTGGGAATAGTATGTAAACTCACTCCAAACTGCTACTATTGAATTCACATCTGCTATGCCAAACATTTTCATAAATTTCATCAACCTCTACCTTCCTTTGTTACATTTCCCTTCTGGGTCTCCAGACACATCTTCCCTGCTGCAATTCTAATTCCAGTCCCCACCTACAAGTAATATTCCCTGCTGAAACTGATAATTTCTCCCAGAATTCTCTTAGACTACATTATAGCAGTTTTAGGTGGAATTACATGCTAGTGTAATCCTCTTCTCTTGCCAGTAGCCCCTTAGTACTACATATCTACCGATTTTTTTTATCCTCTTCTAACACTATTGGAGTTCCTCTTGCAATTAGTACAAATACTCCCCTTTTCCTTTGTCCAAGGTATTCCGCTGAATAACCATTCTGAAACCTTTATCAAATTCACGTGTTCAGTTCTTTCCAAATTTCCAAATGTTTCCTGTAGCATAACTATTTACATTCTACATTTATAATATAGTTTACTACTCTCTCTGTTTTGTATACATCTGTGAGACCATTAACATTTAAATAGAATAATGACAGCGTCACTGTGTTGAAAAGTTTCTCACATTTTAGTTGTAACAGCTTTTTTGTTAAGTATCTAGTTCTAGATTTTGTGTTACATGCACACGGTAATGTTTGGCAGGATGAGCTTGTACACAGTTGTTTGTCATATTCATTTTAGCCCATGTCACATCTTAAAAAAACTTTTTATTGAAAGCCCTCAAACAAACAAAACAAATATACCCCAATATATCCCCAAAACCTATTAACTTAATATCAATACCCAAAATTATGTGCATCTTCAAATATTCAAGTTTTACCATCCTAATAGGAACTGTCCCAAACTTAAAGCCACTCACTGACTTGAGTTAATCTAAAAAGAAGGTTTTCCATGCTACGATGCATGGTACAACCTGTGCAAGTGCTGCCTGGTTTTGTCTTATCTTCATTGCTCTTCTACAATAAGAAAACTCCTGAGTGCTTTCCGAAAAACATCATCTCCTAGCCATTGAAGGAAAGTGATTAAAGGAAAAAAGTATTCTGTTTTTAATGCTCGTTATCAGATTGTCTCCATGGAGACATAAGAACCAGATACAAGAACCAGATACAAAGTTGCTTCTACAAGTACTTATTTGCTAAAGGGCTAAAGGAGAGTTTTATTATATTCACCATTCTTTTTTAATTTCCTTCGTCTTAAAACTTGTTACTAGATAAAGCCAAGTGCCTCATTCCAGTCTTTCCCTTATGCAAGAATGAAAAAAAGCTAATCATTTTTTTCTTTTATCATACTCTTTTGACCAGACTTTTTTGCAGTGACTACATTTCTTAAAACTGAACACAGAGAAAAAAAAAAACAAAAAAAAAAAAACAGGGGCACTTGTTTTCTTAAATATCCCCATTACACTTGAAAATAACTTAAGAAAACTTTACTTTATAGCATGCACATAACAGTAATATTTGTATAGTGCACAATAAGAACAAAAGATAGTTTTATAGTTAACTCTTTCCTTCCTCTTTCCCTCTCCTAAGTGTTCCTCCAAACATCAATGACATGAAGTAGGGCATATGCTTTAGAGTTACCTCCAAGTTTAACAAAATCAAAAAAGTCCAATAGTTCCAAGTTTTCTTGTTCTACCATGTTTCAGAAATATAATTAAGGCTTTATAATACCTTCTTTATTTGTCAATTTCCAACTTGCTGGCTTTATTCCTGTTAATCTTCATCTCCCAAATCCATTCTCAGCTTCCTTTCCAACATGTTCTCGGTTCTTCTAATCAACGCTTGTGCTTTTTCTTTTTGTGTCTCTCAAGGATTTTCTGTTGAAACACTGGAAAAGGTTTCACTGCAGTCTCTTTGTGGCCTTTATTACACAGCTCACTTTTTGTTGGACAAACTTGTACTTCCTTCTTAGTATGTTCTGAATCAAAAATGATTTTGTAGCCCCAGGAAAGAATATTCTGAAGATAGCTGGAAACAGCAGTTTGAATCTCATGCCTGCTTCTCAACATTCATTGATTAGTGGCATAAATTTATTTCTCTTCTGCCTGGTGCACAGTGAGTAATAAGTTTTCCACAAACACTGTCTCCCACTTTTAGAACTTTGTCCTTCTGCCACAGTTTTGTCAGAATCAACTCCTCCTGCTGCAAAGATTGCATCTTTACTATTAAAGGTTTAGGTTGCTTTCTCCTGGCCAGGTTTGGAGCATACACGCGATGTGACCTTTAAATTAAAAACTCCTGCTGTGGAATACCAGTCCTGTTGCTTATTTTTGCTGTCATAAAATTAATGCAGTCTGTTCCTTCCAGCTTCTCAGGCACAGAAGAAAACCTCAGATTTTCCCTATGTACTCTGTCCTCTAATCCTACTATTTTGAAATCTCTTCCTGAGCAGTCTCATTCAGCCAGCTTTTTCTTCATTTCAGTCTCTGATTTTTGCAATTTTATCACCTCATCCGAACATCTATTTAAAGCTTCTTTCATTTTATCCAGCCCTTTGTTATTTGAGTTGCTTTACCCAATCACTTTCATTTATTTTAATCAGCTCTAAGTACATTTGACTTATTTTTTTTCCTCTAGGTTACTGGAAGTCACGTCTTGCACCAAAGCTGGAACTTGCACTGCTTTTTACTTAACAGCTGCAGAATTCTTCTCAGTCAGTATTTTTTCCTCACTTTTTGAGGTTGATTTTCTTTCAGGTTCTCTGAATTTCTTTTTGCTGGCATCCAGACAGTGCACTTACTAGCCAGTTACTGAAATTTACCCCCAGAAAATAGTTCATTGGCTGTCTTCTGAGTTTCTGTTTTCACACTGGGAGAGCTGAAATTAAGCAATTATTCAATACACAGCCATCTTGGAAGTCCCCATATCAATAAGACATTTGTGGAAGACAGAAAAGATAAAGTGGTTTAGACATGTAGTACAAGTCGAGAAAGAGTCAAATACTTGTCACAGATAATCAATGAAGAAATAAAGTGGGAACAAGTTAAGTACTACTTCCAAATAACAGACGTGTTAGAATGGGAATTCCAAAGAGTCAGAAGCAAGTGGAATAAAATAAGAAAGAAAAGAGAAAAGAAGGAAGGTTTATCAGAATACAGGAAATAGACTAGAGAAGGGAAACAGGAAGTTCAATGTGATAGATGAAGGAACACCAATGCAAGAACGAATAAGAACAGGGAAAGGTGGATAACAACAGGGATTGACCAAACTGAGAAAAACAAAATAGACAGACAGTGGTTGGCAGTAGAGGAAAGTCAGTGAATGGAAATCAGAAGAGTACAGAGGTACATTTCTAAGGCCCAAGAGTTCAGGATTTTTGCTTGGAAGTATCTGCACAGATACCTCAATACACCAAAAAAGTTAGCTAGGATATTTCCTCAAGCAGAAGATATATGTTGGATAGGTGATGAAAAAAAAAGTACAATTATAAGTAAGCTAGGATAATCTACCCATATAGCCAAGGCTACTGCAGCAGTGATCAATATGATGAACACCATAAAATTGTTTAAGTAAACTTATCATAACAGTAGATGTTTCAGTTATCACACAGACTGTCCTTTCTTATCTTCACAACAAATGAAGAACTGATCTGAAACATTTAGTTCTGTCAAGACAGTACCAGAGTTGCCTGTGAACATCTGTATGGAGTACACTTTCTCCCTCATTTTTAGATTCAGAAAAGAAAAAAGTGGGAGAGGGATAGTTCTGAATTAATAATAAATTCAGATACCATTTTAGGCATAAAAGAAGGATTAGTTCTCAAAAAACCCTGTCCCTATGGAAAACGAGATAGGGTTGACTTACCATAAGAGCTTACAACTCAAATTACTCTGACCTCTGTAATAAGGCTATCAGTAAAACTGTTTTTCATGTCAAGAGCTCCAAATCAACTAGATAAGCTGGTTCAAATGGAGCAGTATATTAGCTTTTCAAGCACAAAACTAAAATCTCAAGGAAAGGTCACCTGTTTTCTTGAAAGCTTCTTGTACAAAACCCCTTTAAAACATTTTCAGGAGACTATATTGAAAGGAGGAGGATCCATGGGCAAACATGCCTAAATGGCCAAGAAGTGAACCTTGATAAAGGAATAAAAGGCCTTTGGATAGTAACTCAAACAGATATTGTAAAACTATAAAAAAATAACACTAGCACTGAATGGGTGCTGGTTATGTGGTTGGCACCAATTAGAAAACCTTTTCCATTTGCCAATATACAATTTTCTATTAGCAGGCTTTCTTGGCTCCATTAGTACTTGCTAGACATCCTCAGTAAGCATGTGCATAAAAGGAATTAAGACCCCATCATCCAGGCAGTCCACTGAAGAGGACTGAAGTTGGAGTTTATTAAAACACTCCAGTTTTGTGGGAGTAGATCCACTCTGCAAGGAAGCTTGTGGTAATTGTCCCTGGCCATTTTCAAAAGGAGGGAGAACCACAGTGGACTGGGCCAGAAGGGAGTCATCAGAATGATCTTGGGGATTTCTTCTAAATCTTCAAAAACTACTCTGGTTATTATTTGAAAGGCAGACAAGCATACAGGTACATTCCTGCTCAAGGGAAAAAAAAAAAAAAAAAAAAAGCATCCATCTTCTAGGCCTTTCTACATGGGAGTTCTGGAACAGAAATTTACCAGTTGATTGTTTAGAGAGTAGGCAAAGAGGTCTACTTGAGGACCCCCCCCCCAGAGATGGATTAAATCTTGGAAAAACCCCTCATCTAGTTTTCATTTCTGACAGTCTGTCCCGATCCTGTTCAGATTGTCAGCCACACAATTTTGCCCTGAAGGAATGCAGGACGCCTGTAGAGTGAGAGACTGTGCAGTGAAGCTATATCCCAAGATAACATGGCTAGTCAACAAAGAGGGCATGACCTGGTTCCACCTTGCTTGTGGATGTACCACGACTGTGGTGCCGTCTGTAACCACTTGAAGAGGTCCCAGGGACCAAAGATGGTTCAAAGAATTGAGTGCCTTGATCAGGGCAAGCATCTCCTTGATATTTATGTGCTTGCATCTGTCCTCTGTGTCTCACCCCCCCCCCCCCGCACTTTATCACTCCCGAAACTGCTCCCCAGGCAAAGTATGAGGCATCTGTGGTAAGTGATTTCTTTGCAGCAGCAAGGGAAAAGGGGAGATCTAGATTTAAGGATATCTACTGTCTCCACCCAATGATTTCTCTTCTGACAAGCTCCAGCACTAGCATTTGAAAAGTTAAAGGGTGTTGATGCTGAGAACAAATGGATTTCAGATATCACTGCATCTTTCTTATGTGGAGTCTTTCCAGGGGTATCATGAGAATCACATATGTCAAGAGACCCAAAATCCTGATGTATTACCTTCCTTTAACCAAAGTTGAGTGGCAAACCTTTGAAAACAGACCTAGATATACATCTATTGTTTTCCTATGGAAGAAAAACTGACTCGAGGTGTCTAGTTGATATTCCAGGAACACAATCCTGTTTGAAGTAGTCAAGAAAGACTTTTGAATATTCCCTTGGAATCCAAGCTTGTGTAAGAGATCTCTCACCCAAGGCAGATATTCCTGACATTTTGCAAGACTCTGCAAAGGTAAGCAAGTCATCTAAAATACAGAAAATGTGGATACCCTGTAGCCTGCAATGAGATATAACTAGAGCTAGACACTTTGTAAACACTCTTGGTGCATTAGACAAGAATAAGGCAGAGAACTGATAATGTGATCTAGACACACAAAACTAACATCTGAAGTCTGGATAAATAGGGATGTGATAAGCATCTTTAAGTCTGGTATTACCAGGAAATTTGAATATGGAAGACTTAAGTTGTGAAGCGACATAATTTTGAATTTGGGCACACAAACAGGTTTAGGAAAAAAGCATTTTCTTTTTTGGCACTAGGAACATCCTTTAATAATAAAACTTTCCCCACTTGGGAAGGAGGAACTGGTTCTATTACTCCTTGGAACAGCATGTGATGAAGAACCACTGGGAACAAGATGATCTAGAAAATGAGTAATGCCCCGTCCCCCAGGAAGGAAAAATTTCCTCTTATTACCATCTGTAATCCTTCTTCAAAAAGAAAGATGGAGATTCAGACTTTCTGGAAGAAAAAAAAGGGTCTGGGGGTGTGAAGGGGGGTTCATAAGGTCCCTTGAATAATCAGATATGCTGGACTTTCCTTGGTTTTGGGAGGTTCGAGACTTTCTTTTAGAATCCCCTTGCCATTTCTTCTTAAACATCTGTACAACTTTATTTTGTTAAAGACTGTTTACTCTGCTTTTTGCCAAATGAGGGCTGAAAAAAAATCAGGAGATTACCCTAATCAGCTTACCCCTTTCGTAATATTTTTGATCAGCTCTGTAACAGAGGGCCAAACAACAAATCTCTATCCATGGGTGAATGTAAGGGTGAATGTAAAATATCATTTTTAGCATTATCTTGGAAGTTCTGAGAACGCAGCCACACAGACCACTTTAAAATAGTAGCAGTGACAATAGCATTAGAATCATAGACACACTGTAAACAATATGTAGTGACATGTGCAATAGAAGAAACAGCTGTTTCAAGCAGATTTTTTCCTTGCAAGCAGAAACTGCAAAGAAAACATTCCTCATATAAAATCACTTCCTCTAGAGCTTGTACACTGAACTAAGCTTCTAGCTGTCACTATTGATGAAAGTTTAAAATTTGATCATCACATAAAACAAGCAGTAAAAAGCACCCACCAAAATCCATGTGCTCTCTAGAGTCAAACAATACCTCACAGATAATGCCAGGAAAAAAGTGTATTGCTCAATCCCTTTGTATGCCTACACCACTCTACACTGCTCCCATCTTGATTAACCTAAACGCCTTTAAACTTTCAGTATTGGGACAGTGCTTTAGTAAGGTGGCAACATTTTCTGACAATCATTATATGACACACTATTGCCTGGCCTTAAAAAACATCAGTGGTTGGAGCCAAGACATTACCTTACACTTTCCCAAACTAGTCACTTCCCATAAACTCATCTATTATCCAAACAAAAGCACTAGTTTGGTAGACATTCTTTATAACCCAAGACGACAACAGAGAACCACTCAGAAAATGTTATTAACCGTTACAAAAGCAAACAACTCAGCTGGTGAGTCTTTGTACTCCCCTTTCTGGGCCAAAATTTGGTACTCCCTTCTCACTCTAACACAGCAAGCAAAAACTCCTAAAGCCCAAACAAGAACACACTTAAGATTCCTAGCTCTGTACATGCACAAATCCTGGATGATAAATGCCCTGTCTTTACTTTCTCCTTTTCTTTCCAAGTACTATACCCTTTGTTAGTATAGGTTAGTAGATTAGTACTAAGCTAACTGCCCTTGTGAGCCATTTTAAGCCTAGCCAATTATCCCTTGTGAGACTCAAACCCTGCAACTTGTGCTTGTAAGGCAAACACCTTAACCATTAGGCCACTCTTCCTTGTCCTCTAACTCTCTTTTTCCTACCTAAAACATTCCCTCTCACATTCCCTCTCACCTCTTACATTAGTTTTCTATTTCCCTCCTTTTCTTTTTTCCTGTCAAGTTCATCTCTAAATAGGTTTCATGGCTCTTAACATGATGTTGCTATTAATGATATTCTGTTTAAATGTTGTATATTTGCTTATTACTTACATAACTCTGTTCATAGGATCATAGAAGATTACTAGGCTAATTGACCCAGAGGTCATTTTAAGCCTAGCTGTTTCAAACCCAATGTAATACCACAGACGTACTCGTTAATAACCAAGGTTGCATTTAGTGATGACTGCCCATGTCCAGGAGGGTTGTGGGCACTATCCCCGGTAAGAATTTACGGTGAACCATCCACTTGTCCAGGTTCCTCCTGAACAGCATCACAGAGGTGCTCTATTTCACATTAATTAGTAGCCTAATCCAAAGACGTGGAAGTCACTGGAAGATAAATCTGCCCCTCCAGCAAGTCCTATTTAAGTCGCAGGCCATATTCAAGTCCCTGGAACGGGTAGATCTAAACCCATTTGATTTATGGTTATGCAGCAAGTTCATTAGGTTTGGGTCTTTGGTTGCTCTGTAGGCCAATCATAAGTCTCCCCTAAGAAGTCTACAAGATACAAAGTATAGTGACAGGTACTTTAGTCTGTCTGTATAGGGCACATGCTGTAGGTCTCCGATCTTTTTTCTTAGAAACCTCTGTGGTCTCTCTCATTGCTGCAGGTGCTTAGTATGGTATATACCAAATAGGGCATTGTACTCAATTATGGGCCAGATAAATGCCGAGTAGAGGGGGGTTATATCCTCTTCTGCTCAAGGTGATGCCTTTCCTAATCAAGTGAGCTATGTGGAAAGTTTTCCTCACAATGGTAGACAAATGGTGGTCAAAATTAAGGTCGTGGTCAACCTGTGATCCAAGGTCCCTTACCACTTCAGGGCTACTTACAGTATTGCTGTTGATTTGGTAGTGTGAAGGGACATTGTTTGTACCAAAGGAATGATTATGCATTTGTCTGCATTCAGCCTTGGTCACACTTTCAAAGAAATCCAACAGATTTAACAGGCAGGATCTGCCATTCCCGAAGCCGAATTGGGTTGGACAGAATTATTGTATACCTCTGTTTACTATGTTCTTTGTGTGATGATTTTTTTTCAGTGCTTTTCTCCCCCCCAAAAAAGTTTCATAGCTCATTACATGATACTGCTATTAATTAACTGATACTATTTATTACTTTTGTACCTCTGTTTATTATGATATTTATGCAATGTTTGAATTTTTCTGGAGTTTTTCTCCCTGGGCCCCAATAAAAAGGGGTAGCTTTTTTGCCCTTTAAGACTATCCCAATAAAGCAAAACACCTTTCTTTAAAAAAATACACAGAGAAATAACAGAAAATTCTCTCACTTGGTTCTGAAGCCATACCTGGAAATGTGCATGGTTCAAAAGTATCACTGAATGCATATTCATTGTTTAAATCATGCCTAGATGTGCTTTCAAAAGATAACGTCTAGCTAATCCAGTCCAAGATCAACATTTCCCTGAAAAAGTATGTATATTCATGATTACTTTTGTCTGATTTTCACTACATCTAAGTAAAACACATGCATATACCTCTCTTTATTTCACAGGTATTTTCTGACGTACCTAGTCAATGATATTCTAGTATAATCCTTTGCTAAACCATTAAGACTTTTTTTTCTAACATGGCCGTCTTTCTACCCCTGATCTTGCACAGTTTCTACAAAACTCTGCTCGCCCTCCATTTTCCTTGTAAACAAAAGCATAACTACAGTATATACAAACTTTATGTTATAATGGAAATAAGTCTACATGCTCTAAAAATGGAAATATATTCACTGGTAAATTTCCTCCAGTTTTGGGAGCTACTTACTTCAAATATCACAGAAAATGTATATACGTTTCACCCATCTGCAACAAACAGGTTTTGAGGTTTAAATTACTACTTTTTCTACACCTATATTGTCCTCTACAGTGCTTTAACTTTCAGCAAAATGTATCTAGATTTTTGCCTTTCCTAGGAAATTACAATTCTATCACAGTACTTTCAAATGGTCATCCTTTTTCCTTAATTTCTAAGCAGAAACCTGTACATATTATACATGGACTACTACTTTATCCCTCTCCACTGCCACCATTTTCCAATTCTTCCTTTCTTTAGTTAATTCTTCCAGTGCCTGTCAAGAATCATCATATATATATTTTTTTATTTTCAAAGGATAAAGTACTCCGAAAATGACAGGGTACAGTGGCTTGGAATGCAGGTTCAGTTCCTCACACAGTCTTATTGACAGAAGAAAAGCATTCCTTTTCATCAGTCTGAAATGAAAAATTACTGTCCACAAACTCTTGTATCCCCTATTTTCAAAACAGTTCCTTTCTTCCAAAGGATGGGCAGGAATCCTTCTTTTAGCTGAAAAAAATTGCAACTTAATAGAGGGCCTTGGTTGTTTAATAGTTATAGGGCTTGGAATATTCACTTGATGTGCCCTATTTCAGTGTCCAGAATGTCCAAATTAGTACATGAACCAAGACAATTTCACAAATTCTTTGCAGTCTATTTCCTCCACCTATTTTGAGATGATCTTTCAGAGTTAACTGCTCTTCCAGTGCTACTTCCTCCTAACTTTTTCTCACATTCTTCCAATATATTTAGTTCATCCAAGTATCTGGTAAGCACATCTTTCATCTCCTAGTCTTCTACTATTTAATTCCATATACTGACAAGGAAACACTTATTTTAAATATCTCTAAATAACTTTGATCGATTTTAGCTTCTAAAAAGGGTCCACCTATCCTCAACCCTTTTTCCCCATTTTGCACATGGAGTCAGGGTGTCGCTTCCAACAGTGACAATCACCTAGAGCCAAGGTTTACACTGCCGGGTGGCTAGCACTGCTGCGGATCTTCAAAAGAGGGTGATGCTTCTTATTTAGTTGCCATCTCACATCCACTTTTCAGCTCATGCTGCACACTGGAATAGACATTCTCTAGTATTTTCCATCAGTCCTTCCTTTTGCTTCATTTCTTTATAGGTTCATAGGTGTGTACTAGGCTAATGGCCCTGGTGCCTTTACAAGTCTAGCCCATAGGATTATCCTGGCATTGTGCCACCCAACCTTAGTTCATAGTGCCTTTGTCGAGTAGTGCCACTGGAGTGATCCCGATCCCCGGGATGAATTTTCTATTTCCCATCCACTCAAGATTTCTCTTGAAGAGGGCCAGTGAGGTGCTCTGCTTGACATGTATGGAAGTCTATTCCATAGCATGGGCAGTCTCTGGGTTATGAACCTGTCCCTCCAGCATGTTCTGTTGATTGCGGTAATGAGGTTGAGGTCTCTGGAGCATGTGGTGCGGAGGGATTGGGATTTCTTTAGATGTAGCATTTCTAACAGAGCTGGGTCAGATGTGGCTTTGTAAGTCTAGCAGAAATTGCCTCTAAGTAAGTGATATGAGACAAGAGAATAGTTGGAGTTTTTTTGAGTCTGTCCATATAGGGCAAGTGTTTAAGGCCTAGGATCCTCTTTGGGAGGTACTTTTGCAGCCTCCCCAGTTGTTGCAGGTATCTATTGAGGTACATGCTAAATGGGGCATTGTACTCTATGACTGGCCTAATGAGGGAAGAGTAGTGGGAGACAATGACCTCTTTCTTCCTGGATGCAAAACCCTTAGTAATGAGATGTACCACATAGGACTTTCTGACCACAGTGGCAATGTGGTGGTCAAAAGAGAGGTTGCTGTCAACCTGTGCTCCCAGATCTTTTATAAAACGCCTTCTATGTTTAGTGGACGCCCATCAATGTGGTAATTCAAAGGAACTGGGTTTTTCCCAAAGGGGATGAAGACAATTTTTTGGCACGAAGCTTAAGGCCATGGTTCTGACATCAGTCATTGGTCTCATTGAAGCCTTTTTGTGGGATGTCAACATCACTTTGGGAGTTAATAATATTGCCCAACTTGCAATCATCTGCGAACTTTGTCAGCCAGAGAAGTAGATACCAACCAGGACGGGACCCAGGACCAAACCCTGTGAGACTCCACTCGTGAATGATCAGCAGTCTGACTTGGAGTCAGCTACTTTCACACTGTAGGTTCTGTGAGCCAGTTTGCAACCCACCTAGTGATATAGGAGTTGATGCCTAGCTTAGGAAGCTTTTCTATGATTCCCGAGTGGGGAATGGTATCAAAGGCCTTAGCCAGATCAAGGTAGGCTGTATGAATCACCTTTCCTTCATCCACAGCTCTGGTGACTGACTCGAAGTCAACCAAGTTAAGCAGGCATGATCGACCCTTCACAAAACTAAACTGTGTAGGATCCAGAGTTTGGAGATTCCCTATATCCTTGTTTACTAGGTCCATGATGATGAGTTCCATAACTTTGCATATCAGACTAGTCAGGCTAATGGGGCAATGGTTCCCGGGGTCTGTAGTCGCTCCTCCTTTGTGGAGAGGGAGGAATGTAGCAGTGCGCCATTCAGTAGGGACAAAGCCTGAGGTAAGGCTGTGATTGAACAGGGCACACAGGTGAGGTGAGGTGCCAGTTCACTCTGTAGTTCATGTAGAACACAGCCAGGGATACTGTCAGGTCATAGAAGCTGTATTCTTGGCCTTGGACAGTGCTGTTTTATCCTGTGCAGCCGTAATACTGGGTGTCTGGCAATCTACTGGTACTGTGATTGGTCCTGGGGGGGGGGGGGTGTAAAGTCAGCACTGAATCTGTCCGCCAGTATATTTGCAATATCTGTTGGCTCGGTATAGGAGGTACCCTTGTGCACTAGCTCAGAGCAAATCTGGGTATTGCCATGGAGATTCTTTACATAACTACAGAAGGCCTTCTTAACTTTTCTTTGGTGATGTTTTGGTAGTCATACTCACTTACTGGACCAAAGTTTACTACTAATTAATAGCAATTGAATGCTGAAGTTCCCAGCCCAGAGTTCTCCTTTTTAGTTTCTTGCATCACGGTTACAATCTTTAATCCCCTTCCGCAAATAAAGTCTAGTCCATATGAAAATTAAATGAACAGACCAGAATAATGTCCTCATCAACTATTCACAAATTGCAAGGCATACAATCTTTTACCTATCCCAAAGGTTAGAATAAAAAATGGACAAATCTGAATATTAGCAAGGTTTGCCATTTCCACATTCGTTTTTTTCTTTTTTCTTTTTTTATTATAGGTACGTATATATTTTTCTACATTCTTCTTCTTTCGGCTTTTCCCGGTTAGGGGTTGCCACAGTGGAACTCCGGTCCGCTAATGATTGGCAGTAGATTTTTTACGGGTGCCGAGGTACCAGCTTGATGCCCATCCTTCAGCGAAGGCACGCCCATTCTACACATGTCTTTTGAGTGCCACTCTGCCGCAGGGAGGACATGCAGACTCCACACAGAAGGCGCTCCCATCGAGAATTGAACAGGAGAACCTCTTGCTGTGAGGCAACAATGCTACCGCTGCACCACTGCGGCTCATTTGTTCTACATACTACTTTCAAATAACTGGTGATGACAACGAGCCTTTTAATGTACTTCAGACATTCTTTTTAACAGGTAAATATGCCCATTTATCTGGTTGAGAGCATTATACTGCCCTGTAACAATATGTGCTGCAACCGCACTCCAGCCCTTCCCTTGTTGTTCCTTTCCCAGCCAACTCCTTCTCATTGCTACATTAATAAAGACAAAAGAAATGAAAAATGTTGGCTTCAACACATTTTATCATAAAAGTTAATTTTTCGCTCAGTTTCGTACACAATCATACATTCATCTATTCGGCGTAGTTCATTCCATCATGTTTCATGCTCCTGTTTGACTAAAGAATCCCCTCCTCCTCCTCCCATTAGCAACCCAATAGGACTGAAGGAAATCAGTGTCTCTAGTACATTTACTTCCTTCATTCATCTATCTATTAAAGACCTATACCTGGTCCGTAGATCACAATAATCAAAGACAGAGAATATACCATATAGCAACAGATAATCCATACTCCACTTTCATTACTGCAAACAATAAAACTTCTAAATAGGATCAAACTATTCCACTACAATACGCAACTAAATGTTTCTGCATATTGCCAAGTCAGAGACAGCTTATACAATATTCTCTCTCATCCTCCCACAAGCTCAGCGACTACCCTTCAGCTATTTAGAAGATTTAAGATTTTTGGCTGCAAGTGTTTGCACAGATGCTTTTATATCCCAAGCTGACTCAAATTTTCCTCAGGTTGATGACAAATGGGAAAGAAAGAGGTAACTGGGAACATGTTTTGGGAGTATAATGAGTTGGCAGACTTTATAAAACAATTCCAATACAGAGTACTCTGTTAGGAATACTGGGTTAGCAAATTAATGTAACTAAAATTATTTTTTGAGCTGGGATACAAGATCTGAATTGCCTAGATACAGTAAAGCCTTGTTAAGTTTAATTAGTTTAATTCTGGTGACTGCCAAAAAAAAAAAAGCTATTACTTGGAAATCAAAATCTAAACCAACTATACTTGAGGTCAACACTGCAACAGAGATAAAAGAACAAGAATGGGATTTATAGAAAAAAGTAGGAGTAAATTGTATAGAATTGTATAAAAAAATGGAAATTGTGGGAACAATACATGCAGAAAAATGTTTTGGAGGAGGAATGAGTTTTAAGAGAAGTCAGGAATTGAATAATTTATGTAATGTTTCTTAGATTATATATATATATATATATATATATATATATATATATATATATATATAGCAGTACATGTAATGTATAAATTCTATTATATATATATATATATATATATATATATATATATATATATATCCTATGTTGTTTGCAAATGTGAACGTGTTAATATGGTTTGAAAACCATAAGTGTACCTATGTCACAAATAATAAATCAATAAATGTTTAAAAAAAAAAAAAAAACAATGCCTTACTATAACCATCAGAAAAGTTAGCCTAACCTTCAACCTCAACATATGTTTGAATCACCTTATGAAACTATGCCTTCCTATCTGTAATATTCAAATCCTCTCTCTCTTTCCAGCTAAATACCTTTTAAAAACAAAAATGCCAAACCATTCCTTCAAAGTTTCAACCTTGCTGAACCACTTCATAACTTAATCCTATTAACTCCCTTAAACCTTCCTTCCCAATTACCTTAAGTTTTACTAAATATTCCAGCTGCAGAGAGACCAGATAAACCACAGGATGATATAGCCACAGCCCTATTTTATGCAACTGTTTAGAAAATACCTCTTAATTGGGCTCACTATGTTCCTCTGTAATGCCCTGAAAAAGAAATCCATATAATTCTATGTTCAAACACTCTGCAAAAGGAAACACTTACCCTACATAACTTTCAAAACAGTAAAATATTAAGACAGACAAACTTTCTGTAAGTCATAAGCTTTCCAGGCATTAACAGTCTCCATTAATTGCTTCAAAGACACCTTCAACCTATCCAACGTTTTCCTTCCCTTTGTAATAAATACATAAAATTTCTGTGTGATCCATAGTAAATCCTATACTTCCACACTGCTGATTCTCTAAAAACCCGTACATGTACTTAAACTGACTTCTAACTCCACATTTCCATATTCCTAACAGTAGATAACATACCTTGTAATGCCTCCATATATTTCAATAATAACTCGCTGCAATACAGAAGAAAACTCAGTTCTATCCACCACCATTCCTAGCATTGTACTCATAACAATCCCAGAAAGAGCTGAGCTCAAAGCACAACCTTGCCTTGCACCCTTTTCCATTTTTAACTCTGTTTACAAATGGTGTCACCCATGAACACTTGCATACCTTTCAAATGACAATAAAGGTCTTAATAAACCTATATCATTCTCAAAAAGTCTGAGAATATAGATTGTGGTATTGTTATACAAACACTTGTCTGATATCTACATAAATCAAACCTCCACCCCTTCTGAATTAATTGCACAATCTCATTAAAAAAGCGAGTCACTAATCATAGTTCCCTTATGAAACCTCACAAACGTCAGGTCTTACTTTTTTTTAATACAGTATTCAAACTTTAGCTAAGGGTCAACGTTAACTACAAAACATTTGACAACATTTACAATCAATGTTTAAAAGAGGCTAGAGGTCTCCAGTTTAATATTTTATAAAGATTCATTTTCCAAACAAATATCATCATATTTCCTACCTCATATTCAGATTAATGTCCCCATCAAATCACTTCTCAGAAACATTCACTAGAGAGTCTAGTTTTCCAAAATCAAATAAAATATGCAGGGACACAAAATTATTCCTGGTCATAAACCATGCACACCTTTACCAAACACTCCATGTTTTCATCCTCCTTTTGAAAAGGTTTCCCCAGAACAGCTGAAATCTCATCTTTTCTCTCTTCCAAGAGACAGATCATTGCTAACTCAAGCACTCCTCATTTTTTGTTCCAATTCTTCATATAAATTTCATGTCCCTTTACATCTACTACACCTGCAATATGAAGCACAGCTAAGGGCAAATTCTGAATAGAACCCATATTCCTTCTTACCCATTTCTCTTAAAAAATCTCTCTGATAGCAATACTCAACTGTTTTTCCTTTTAAGAACATCCCTACCATTCTGATCAATTACTACAAAAATCCTGTAAATGCACCCAGTCTTTCCACAACAGACAGCTACCTGAAACTCATCACCTCAGATATTCTGAAGTAATCTTCACTCACATTTTCCTCAACACTCTTGCATATAGCATTTCTTTACTCAACAAAACAGCTTTATGGCCTGAAAACTACACCGCTGAACACATTGTTTTGTACATACAAAAACACATATAAATTAAAAAAATAATTATATTTTAGTCTAGATGTTCGCTCTTTAATATGAAAACCCTTCTATATATGCATTAAAATAGTACACTCTCTCCAATACAGCTGTTCACACCCTCAAATCAGGCTGCAATAGTAGGTTTTTCCTCTAAATGAGCATTGACATTTTCGCTACAACAGTTTGGGTCAGATATCATAAATGGTTCAGCCTTCCTAAGCAATTTCCTTCTTCATTTCAAACACAAGTTCATATATCTGAAATAACAGAAGTACTAAAGAAGTGCAAATACCAAACCCATCAGCACAAACTATTGTTATAGTGGTAGTATTCTTTAGGTTCTAGGTCTTAAACTGGATATATATGTCATGGTAAACATAGCAACTATTAAGTTTGTAATATTTTGTGTGTGTACATCTACAGATTTTATATATATATATATATATATATATATATATATATATATATTAAACAGAGAGAGAGAGAGCTTGTATACAAGATTAAGCAGTTCTGTCTCTACTTGTCTGTCAAGATATTTAGAAAAATAAATTTAAGACATAAAAAATAATGAAGTGAACAACAGTTAATATTTCTTTACCTGCATTAGACAGAGGTCAATATCACCCCAGTTTGTTTGCCATTGTGTAAGCTTTACGATGAAATATGAAGATAGTAACAGATATGAACAATAACATTTGAAGCATAGAGGCTTCAGTAAGATGCAAGTGCAGAAACACCTGGAGGCATCATTTGGCTACAATTAGTTAAGAAAGGCTTGGGTAGGTTCTTATTTGTCATCTGATTACACTAGTTATTTAAACCAAAATGAAGTCAGTGTATGTAGCTCTGATGAAGTCCTTAATAAGGATTAAGGATAGAAAGTGCTCAACTCAATTTATTTGCAAAAAATTTCCACTGGATATGAACTTGAATTGGTTTTTGGAAGGTACTACAAACAGCATATTTTGGATTGTTTGATTAGGCTGTGAAGCATTTTTGATTACTGACTGATCCCTTCAACACTACACAAAAAATTCACTGCAGCAGTTCTCTCATTGCAGATCAGTGATGGTAGATTTAGAGGCTCCAAGGAACTACATCTAGTCACTTCTCCTCTTACCTACTCAGATGGTCCAAGAAATAGCTGCAAGTTTTTGGTATGGTTCTAGTTCTTTGAACATATCCAGTGACCCCTTATCATGCAAGTCAGAACTGGATAACAGTTACCATGTCAGGTTTGTGCAATAAACTTAGGTTTTCTCAAGTGTGTCATGAGCTTCTCAAATCATGTCAGGATAAAAATGAAATCCCTCAATTTCTGGTACAGGAAATGTCACTGGTGCACTATTCAAATTTCCCATAGCCTTTAGTTCTCCCAAGAAAAGTGAGACTAACACAGTCAAGAAAACATTAACAAATAAGTAAAGTACTAAGAAAACTTGTGTGCACTCCCTTGGATTCACAGGAACAGGTGAACACTCAGAACTTAGTATTCTATTCCACAACCTCAAATCCAGCATCATGAAACACTGCATGACTTAAAACTTGAAAAACCCAGACCCAGGGACAAGAGTTAACGTGTTCTGCTGGGGAAGCATATTTGGGAGTTCAAGGTTGTAAATCTCAGTTAGGTCCAAAATTTGGTCCAGTGAGTTCAGGATTGCCGGACTCGTTGTAGCGGTTCTTTATAAAGTGTTTGTCAACCAATCTGTACTACATTCTGCAATCTTTCCTCCAAGTCATTCATGCTAATTCAGGTCACTGCAAACTCCCAATGTATTCAATGACTAAACCCGTTTTATATTACTATAAGCACACACTAACTGTCTGTTAAAGCATCACAAGAAGACTTCAAATCGGTCTGTCCATCTTGTACTTGAGGATGCCCACAAACACACAAAACAAACACAAAACAATCTTTTTCCCCATTTATGTTTCACTTCTTTTCCCCCTCATCTACTTCACACTTTGCACCAAAATCCTTTAGTTCAATGATATCTTTTTCATTTTGCTTCATTTGTAGTATCATGAACTGCACTGACAATTCTTTTATTCTCCCAGTCACCATATCAGAATTATCAAACACACCTTTTTCATTCCTCAAAACCTACACAAAAGGCAGGGAACAAGAGCTTAAAATTACAATCTTTTCCAGTTGTACTCCCTTATCAACTTAATAAAAAAAACTTCTAAATCTGTTCTGTCTAGTGATGGTCCACAAATACCATTCTCCTAGTTATAGACAACTTTCTGTCCAGTATCCACAACTTCAACAACATTTGCGTTCTCACTCTTACGAGTCAAAAACTCTCCCATTTCTAACAGTGGTGAACACTTCATACAAGCAAATTCCAAGAATCTCTAGCAAATCCAGTCCATTCTACCATTTTAACTTTCACAAAGTCCAACAAGGCAGTCATTTCTTCACCCTCAAAAACACCAAAACAATCTTACATTACATCTCCATGTATTTCGTTCTAATCCAGCGAGGTGCCACTCAAGCTGTTCAGGTCAATTAGCCATTTCTGTTGCTTTTTTTTTTTGCATCTCAGTCATATGCTGCTTAACAAGCCCCACCATCCCCTGTTGGTTGAAGTATTTGGCATGCTCCATGATACCAACCAATCAATTTTTCCTTGTACTCAAGCAGCCTGATAATGTTTGCATCTTGCAGGCTGCTGGTCACCTGGCATTCAAATTTTTTTTTTTTTTTTTTTTAAACTTCTCAACTGCTCCCCTCCAACTACACCCAAGTAGATTCCCCCTCAAAGTATTCTGCTTTTACCATACAATTTCTTCGATCAAATGCACAGTGATACTTTCTCCTTCAGCTTACTCAAAACTGCAGTGAACATTTCAGATCATACATCAATAACAACCAAAATAAAAACACAGGGCAATGAAATAAAAATGTCACACTGGCGTTTTCCCACCTACCTTTTGAAAATAGAGGAATTTAAGGAATGGGTTGTGGAAATTATTCAGGCGCTATTAGAGAAAACCGAAATTTCTTCTGAAAATATAGCTAGGCAGTGGTGTAAAATTACAGTGGAGTTTAAAAATAGGGTGGAAATAAAAGAAAGGGAGATATGGAAATAAAAGAAAGGGAGATATAGTTAAGTTGTTGTTCTTCTTTCAGCTTTTCCCAGTTAGGGGTCGCCACAGAGGAACTCCGGTCCACTAATGATTGGCAGTAGATTTTTACAGTGCTGAGGTGCCAGCTCGACACCCAACCTTCAACGAAGGCATGCCCATTCAAGCATTTCTTTTGAAAGCCACTCGACCATGGGGAGGACATGCAGACTCCACACACAAGGCTCTCCAGTAGAGAATCGAATATGAGAACCTCTTGCTGTGAGGCGACAACGCTATTAAATGCAAAATAATTATATTTCAATCGAAATTATTCACACGTGGTTAAGTAACAAGAATTATTTAGAGCAACTTATAAATGTTAAAAGTTTTGCAAAATAGAGAGAATCTCTCAGAACAAGAAGAGAAGCAAATGCCGAATGCTAAACAGAAAATAAGGGATTACCTCAATAATATGCAGTTGTTTAGAAAGATTGCCGTTAAGCAGCTGTTTTTGATAACTCTAGAGCACAAAAACTTTTAGCACCACTCAGGCAACAAAAAGTAGAAAGGACCGTCAACCAAGCTTAGGGAGTCTATAACAGTGAAGATAACAAGGGATCCAGTAAAAGTATTAGAAATGTTACAGAAATTCTATGTCTGTATAAAGCACAGAAATATGGAAATCAAGAAAAGGTACAAATGGAAGTGTTTATGGAAGAATTAAATATATCAAGGTTAGAGGTAGAGGAGCCACAATTACCAACAGTTAGGATAGGATAGGAGAAGATGAGATAAAAATGGTGATATATAACCAATCCAGAGGAACGTATCCAGGAATACATGGTATTCCCTTGGAAGTTTGGAAGCTAAAAGGGAAAAAACTGAAAGATCTGGAAGGTTTTAATGCTATTTTAAGAGAAGTACCACCAATATCCTGGAAGAAAGAGGTGGTAAGCCTGCAATTCCTAAAGATAGTAAAGATCCATTGGATCCAGCCTCATACAAGCTCATTTCAATACTAAACCATGATTATAAAAGTGTTTGTCTATAATGGCTAAAAGAATGGCAAAAGTGATACCAATATTGCTAGATATGGATCAATGTGGTTTTGTGGAGGGGAGGCAAATATTTGGCAATATTAACAGAACACTGATGACCCAGATGTAAACAGAATGCAAGAAAATACCACTGTTGTTGGTGGGTCTTGATGCAGAGAAAGCATTTGACAGAGTATCCTGGGACTTTATGAGCAGAGCAATGGAAGCATTTACATCTCCTTTATTTGCATCATATTTAGAACCATGGACAAAGAAAATAAGGGACTCAGAAATTTAAGGATATAATTGGTATGGTAGTAAAGAAAAACTGGCTCTGTTTGTAAATGACAGTATTTTATACCTAACAAAACCACAAAGGCACATTATAGTGCTGTGGAACATATTGAGACCATTTCAGATCTTTTCGGGATACAAAATTAATGAAGCTAAAACAAAGGCAATAGTGGTACATTATGTGCCCACATATGTATTGGTTCAGCAATATCCATACTTATGGGGACATGATAAAATGAAGTATTTAGAAGTTGTTTTTCTTTCGGCTTTTCCCGGTTAGGAGTTGCCACAGCAGAACTCTGGTCCGCTAATGATTGTCCGTCGATTTTTACCATGCCGAGGTGCCAGCCTGATGCCCAACCTTCAACGAAGGCACACCCATTCACGCATGTCTTTTGAACGCCACTCAGCCGCGGGGAGGACATGCAGACTCCACACAGAAGGTGCTCCAGCCGAGAATTGAACGGGAGAACCTCTTGCTGTGAGGAGACAATGCTACCGCTGCACCACCGCGGCTTCAAAATGAAGTATTTAGGAGTATGGGTTAAAAATTATTTCAGTGTGGCAGCTAAAGATAGGTGGGAAGAGACTAAAAAGATAATACAAAAACTGAGAAAATGAAATATCTGTTATATGGACATTGAGAGAAAATGGAGTATCTGTTATATGGATATTGACAGTAAGATACAAGCAGTTAAAATGTTTTTAGTCCCTTTAGTCTTATACACAGGTCAGGCATAGTCTTATACACAGGTCAGGCATATTTTTATCAACCAGAGAAGAAGTTGTGGATAGCAATTAATAAAGAAGTGGAGGATTTTATCTGGGAGGGGAAGCTGGCAAGAGCCAAGTGGGATAAACTTATCCTTCCAATAGAAGAGGAAGGATTGGGATTGCTCAATTTGAAGGGGTATTTCAGAGCAGCACATTTATACATAGCACAAGCAGAAAATTAGAATTCAAAGTGGAAAGAGATGATGATGAAACAGGAAAGCTCAAGAAACAAGGAGAGTCTGAGATTTTGGATGCAGAGTTTAAGAAGAATAATCATACAGAATGTTATATTCATAAAGTAGCAGAAAATATTCTAAGAACTAAGCAAACACAGGAATTGAGAAAGGAGATTCTGCTGCTAGGGATGACTGCAATTAAGGATACAGACAACATGCAAGAGGGGGCTGGAATTAGTTGGAGACAACTGGCAAAGGAACCAAGGTATTGGGAGCAAATAACTAGAGAGGGAAAGGCAATCGAATTGGAAGACACCAAGAATTTACTTGGACTGTAAGCTACAGATTAATATCAATCCTTGATTAGTATTGGCAAAGAGAAAGAAATGGGGGGGGGGGCCCAAATGAAAGACCAGCACTGGTACAGTTTTTAGTAGAATCTAGAACAGAAGTTGCCATCAAGAAAGGAATAATTAGTAAAGCACGTAAAATATTGTATGATAACTATATGAATCAATCAGAGGAAGTTAGAAAGGATTGGGGAGATGTATGCACTTCTTCCAAATACACCAACAAAATCCAGAAGCTTTAGGATCTTTACTTGGAAGTGTTTACATAAGTATTTTATACCCCAAGTAGACTCCAAAGAATTTTTCCTCAGGTAGACAGCAAATATCGGAGGTGTGATAAGGAAGAAAGAGGTAACCGGGAACATAGTTTCTGGAAGTATAATGAGTTAGCAGACTTTAAAGATTCACTGCAGACTGCTCTGTCGGAGATGCTGGGTAAGCAAACTGGTGCAACTAAGGAAATTATGTTTTCAGCTATGATAAAGAATTGGAATTGCCTAGACATAGTAAGGCCTTGCGGAGTCTAATTATGATGATTGCCAAAAAAAAGTAATTACTGGAAAATAGAAATCAAAGTCTAAACCAACTTTACTAGAAGTAGCCAAGATAGTAATAGAGATAAAACAGCTAGAGTTGGGATCTTTAGAAAAGGGTAGGGGAAAATTACATAGGAAAAAATGGGAAATCTGGGATCAAAACATGCAGAGAAGGAACAAGGTTTAAAACAAGGCAGGAATTGAATGAGCTATGTAATAACTGACTGACCATGACTGGATATACAAGTGATGTATAATGTTTGCAGCTACAGTTGTGTTGGCATGGCTTGTAATGTACGATGTTTGCAACTGGGATTGTGTTGGTGTGGTTTATTGTCATTTATTTATTTTTATTTAAATTTGTTTAGTGTTCGACTGGGCAAGTAGCCAGATTTCAGCAGAGACCCAGGGAGAAAAGCTCCACAAGCAGATACATAAAGAGCTACATAAATGTTCATATTTTTTTTTATATATTTCATTATAAAAATAGTGAAAAACTAAAGTAGTAATACATCATAGTAACAAAAACGGTATACCTCAGAAATCTTGAAATGGGTGAAAAATTGAGAAACAAACAGTGAACATGCCTAAGGAAGAGATATGAGCACATGTAGAGTTTAAGAGTGAGTAACAAAGAGAAATATGAAGTACTGAAAGTAAATGAAGTCTAAGCAGTTGGGAGATGATCAACTATAACACTGAAGATACAGAAAAACAAATCTGCTATAAAGAGAATAGATGGGTGTTGAGGACATAGTGAGAGAGGAGTTCTCCAGGGGTAACGTTGCCCATATGCATATATCATTTATATAAATATAAGACTGCCTGTGTCATACATGATCACTTAATAAAGATGTTAGTTGTTTAACAACTGCACTGAACCAAATCAACTATTTCAATACTTAAATGGCTTTGTCAACACACTAGGAAGACATTCAAACGCAAGTATCACTGAGGTTTTACCTTACTTTTAAAATGCAATGACACAGAAGTAATACTTGATATTTACTATGACAGTTAGCAGAAATTCTTCTCCGATTGAACCAAAATGCTTAGGTAAATTGAGGTATTGTCCATTTTATGCTTCGGTTGTACTTGGCAAACAATATAACAGCAAAGCTCGGGTATTTTTTTGACAATCGCAAACCCACTGGGTACAATGAGCTTTGTACCATACTTGATCAAATTTCAATCATAAATCACTTCTCCATTTTTATATGGTATACTACAATATACTATATAAAAAAAAATTAATATGTTCTCAGAAGTTGCTAATAGAGTGCTCAGACCCAAAGGCCGCCAAAGAATACGGTTTCATTGAAAAATCATGTTGTATACCTCACCACCTACTCAGGGATAAAGCCTTAGTTTAAATAAATCCATAGTATCAGGCAGTTGAATTTTATAAGAAATAAATTGGCACCCATGTGGTAGAAATGTAAAAAATGACAAAAAACAATGCATTCTTCTAGTCTCTGGCTAAACTCCTTTATTATTCAATAAAAACACTCAAATGTGTTCTTCTCTCTAGGAGACTTCGTTAGAGCAGTGAAAGACTTAATAACACTATCTTATATAGTGGTGCATTACATAATGAGCATCATATAATGAATCATATGATGAAATTGTGTGATTCTACAACCAAACATTTTAGATGCATTCAAAGGCAATTGCCAATAGTATTCCCTTCAACTGAGTTCATGTTCTAAATTTCCTGCTCTCAAATCCAATTTTACTTCCTGTAATACAAAAAATAACTTTTTGAAATGTAAATATTTTTTTCTGTTTATAAAATACAGCATTCTTTTCATTCTTACCTTGTACAACATAATTATGGTCATAAATTTTTCTTTGAAGCCATATGCATTCCACATCAAACAGCAAGCGACATCATACTTTCTGACATAATAAAAATGCCAGTGTTTTTGAATGCATCTAAAATGTTTTGTTTGTATTCTATTAATGTTAAAGCTCTTGTAACCAAGAGACAAATAAGGCATGGACAAATGTGGTTCATTTTTATTCAGTTCATTACCATTTCAGCATCACAATTTCATGTTATAATTTATCACATGATGCTGATTATGTAATATCCTACTAGCTAGTCTTTCACCAGTATGATGAAGTCTCAGCAAGACAGGAATACTTAATCGTGTTTTTACCAGCTATCAAAACAAGTCCAACCAAAGTGACCCCCCAAAAAAAAACAGGTTTTGTTTACAACGTGCTATGTAAAACAATGTATTTTTACTCTATGCTTTTGTTTTTGATTATCTGATTTGCACATTATTTAATGGGGCAAGGGTGCGACTGAAAAAATGGCTCCATTGGTTCGATGTACTTGCCTATAATCAAATAAGTAAAACAGAATATAGGACAGAAAAAAATACATAATGGATATCAGAGTGTTGGTGATGAAAGTGACAAAAAGAAGCCAGAAATGCTAAAAATGTGAAGTTGAATACAAATACTGGTAGTAAAGAAAATTGCAAAGTATGGATCAGCTATAGGACAACTTCTCATAAGTTAAGCAAGCTTGTCTGCCTTTCACCAATCAACCTAAGACAGAATTGCAGCTTGAAGGCAAGACAAGAAAGCCAGCCTGAATGTCTAATTTAAATGACCATTTTAAGCCTGCTCATGTCTTTAGAAGGGAAGGAGTGATGTGCATTATCTTCAGGGATAATCCAATGGAGACCACAGATACTGGTTGAACTACAAGCTCAAGAGGCAGAGTTTTTGGAGACTAGCACACTTGTGGGAGCAACACAGACCTTCAAAAAATCGCTGGCCTTGTTATAGTGATGGCTAGTTATCGGGACATACGCCATAAGAAAAAAAAAACTTCTCTCTGATGAAAGAGGTTAGCAAAACAAGATATCCATACCAACTCAAGGCTTTCTACGCGAGGCACAACCTGAGAAGAGAACCAAAAGTAGAAAGGTCACTTGAAAGGCTTTAACAGAATGGAATCAAAGTTTGCCAATAAAAAGACAACGATCATCATCAACCTCCTTTTCCCCTATTTTCTACATGGGCTCAGGGTGTCATGTTAATTGTCACCATTTCTATTGATTAAATGCCTCTCTCCTACCTTCAACAGTCATGCAGGACTGTTGCAGGGCTTGCCTCACACAATCCATCCACCTTTGCTAAATACCCATGTTTTCTCCCTTCTTCCTTCTGTTCCTTATCTTTCTCACCAGATGGTCTTCCTCTTTCTTTGCTGCACATGTGCCCAAACTATCATAATCTGTCCTCTTTGACCTTCTATGCAAGTGGAGCTACTTTGGCTTCTGCTCTAATGTCCTCATTCTTCATCTGTGCCACAATGTGCATCCTACCACCCATCTCAAGCACCGCCTCAGACTTCCCTGCTCTTAAACCATCCCTCACAGATACTTGAAGATGTTAACCTGTTCCATTATTTTCACTTCTGAGTCCCATATTTGCTGCCATTGCAACTGTCTTACATGTACTCAGTTTCATCCCATGTGCCCTCAGTTTTGCATTCCATTCCCCCATCCTTTGCTGAAATTCTTGCTCAGAGTCTGCCTGTAATGTCATATCATCTGCATGCAGTAACTTTTGTGGATTTGTTCTCTCCAACCTGTTTGTTAATGTAGCCCATCCCCAGTATGACAGCAGTGGGCTAAGAGCTGAACCCTGATGCACAACAACTCCACTGGGAAGCCCTCTGCGAGACCGAATTCTGTTTGTACTTGAATCATTAGGTCCTTGTACATAGCCTGCACTAATTCTATAAATATTTTTTGGGACTTCGAACCACCAGACTGCCCAAATTAGATTTTTTGGGACCTAGTCATACGCTTTCTCCAGGTCTGGGAATGCCCAGTTGGACTCTTCTCATCTCTAGCTTCTTCTCAACTGTGTTTCACTGTAAACATGAGTCAGTTGTGCTGCATCCTGATCGTAATTCAAATCGCTCATCTCCCATCTTACTTTCTACTACTCTGCATATTTGTTTAATAAGCACACACTTCAAAACATTCACAGTGTGACAGGGTTTTGATACCTCTGTACTGTCTTCAGCTGTGGATGTCCCCTTTGTTCTTGTACACCAACAATGGTATTGCTTATTTTCCAGTCACCCGGTTTTGTGATTCTTTCTCCACTCTGCTAAGAATACCCTAAAGGAGCCATTTATCCTGTCTCATCCAACATCTTGATCATATCTGCTGTGACCTCAATTGAGTCTGCTGTTTTCCCTGACCTAATTTTCATGAGTGCTGTTCTTACTTCTTCTAGGGTGGGCTCTTCTTCCTCTTTCATTGAAGGTTGTGTCTGAGGCAGTACTGCTTCTGTGGAGTTTATCGCATTCAGAATCTGCTGAAGTACTCCTTCCATCTGCTTTTGCTGTCCTGTAGAATGGTGAGCAGGTTACTGCTGGCATTCCTTACGAAGGGTGCCTGTCTTCTTTATCTTTCTGTGTTTGCCTTGTAACCTGATTGAGTTTCTAAGTGCCATCTACAGAGACACTTACAAGAAGTTGGCAGAAGCCCACCCATGCCTTGTTCCCGCTAGTGCAGCTCCTCAGTATTCCTTCTTAGACTGCTCTAGCTCACACTTTTTCTTGCACTCCTCTTTTCTTTTGATGTCTTACTGAACTTCTATACTCCACCACCAGCTTTCCTTATGTACCTTAATTCCATATCTGACTTGGCCGCATATCTGTTCTATAGTCCTCACACATGCTGTTTTGAGAAGCTACTATTCCTTCAACTCCACCTATTTCCTCTTCTGGTAAGGTGCTAGAACCCTAAGTAATTCAGTCAACTCTTATGCTCTCCCTTTGGTCAGCTTCAAGGTCTTCAGCCCACTCTCTGCTGATATTAGAGAATTTTCTGTCTACTGTTTGGGGATGACTATTGCGACCAGTGCTTTATGCTGTGGGCCTACCGTTCAGTGGGAATGACTTTTGTAAAAAGTACAATGACAGCAGTGCACAAAACCGAAGCACTTAAAAGACATTTCCAAAGTCCTTTATTACAGAAGGCCTAAATCATAACAAGTAAGCAACACTGCAGCACTTCTTTCGGATTTTCCCGGTTAGGGGGTCGCCACAGCGGATCACCTGTCTGCTCACAATTGGCAGTGAAGTTTTACGGTGTTGAGCTGCCAGCCCGGCGCCCAACCTTCTACAGAAGGGGCACACATGCATGCACTCACGCCTAGGGCCAATTTAGAGTATCCAATGCACCTACAGCATGTCTTTGGGATGTGGGAGGAAACCGGAGCACTTGGAGGAAACCCATGTGCTCACAGGGAGGACATGCAGACTCCGCACAGAAGGCACCCCGGCGGAGGAATGAACAGGAGAAACTCTTGCTGTGAGGCGGCAACGCTAACCACTGCACCACTGTGGCCACCCCGCAATACTGCAGCGCTAAATCAAATAAATCAGCAACAGCAGAGTACAAGTAAAATTTCAAACAAAAAAGTATAAAGAATCAATTTAGAAGCCAGTAACAACAAAATAACGCATAATAAAATGCCTTAATGAAAAAAAACACAGTTTAGCAAGTGGACTGCAATTCTTACCAAATAGCTCATGACCTTTTACAGTCGTTTTTCTTAATTGCATCAGTGTACGTGTATGTAGCTG
>NC_056747.1:408394641-408517141 GCF_019279795.1 Protopterus annectens | reverse complement strand
CCTCGACACCCTGGCAAGAACACTATCCCAATCATCAGCGATCGCCAAAAACATCCGGAGAGACCTGGGACTACAGAACCGGCCCAGGACACAAAACCCAACCACTGAAAGACCCGGCAAACAAACGGTCAGGACCAAAAGTAACATACCCAGCCCGGACCTGCTCAACCAACTACTGGATCGGAGAAACAACAACCCCTTCTGCCATCTCGAGCCCAGCCAGGACCAATGCCCCAACCCAACGCAGGCCAGGAACACACGGTAAATGAACCCAGACTTACCCTTAATGACTGCAGATTTCTGACACAAAAACTAGAGAGACTGCTCTCCACTCATAGGAGAGTAGAACTTGACAATTTCTACCTGGAGAAATGCAAAGAGGACAACATAGTACCAAACGGTCTCAAGAGTCTACAAATTCCCAAACGGAATCAACGAGACCGAAGACACATGCAAAACTCTGTACAAAATCTACAATGACGTCGGTCTTCAAGTCATCCAAGTGCTCATTAATCACAATGGCAACAAACTAAATGAACTGTATGAGCAAATAAAAGGGATGTACGACACTATCAGTCAACATCCCACTTTCCCACGTCTAAGCGACGAACTGCTAAATATCAACAGCAGACTGGTGAAACACACAGCCCAGATTATCCTTAAGAAAAAGCTCGAGAGAGACTGGGCACAATACCAAGAGGAAAGGCCGTACCCACTCAACCCAAGTAGCCCCAACACGAGAACCGACTGAACCAACAAAACGGAACAGAGGAGGACCTACCACAGGGATCACCATCGATTCCCTGAACCGCAAAACCACCACAACGCATCCACACCACGTGGAACGCCACCACACAATGTGGACCCTCCAAGGAAAACCCCAACCAAGAACGCCAGCTCCAACCACGAGGAGGCCACAACCAGGGCAGCACAAACCACACGAACACCTGCCCAAAACCACAATGGCCCAAGGCCCCAAGAGATCAACAGACCACAACAGGGACCCAACCTAAAACCAGCAGCAGCCTTTTTTTAGGCTTAAGCACAGACTCGGGGGAGACAAACCCCCACAGGGGAGGGTCCCAGAGAGGCTGAAGTCGAGACAGAGGTCAGAGCAGAGGCCAAGCGAACAGAGAAATGACAACCAGGTCCTCCAGACCGACCAGGAGCCAACGCAACCAGCCTTACTAAGCACCGTACGACCACAGGACTACCCAAGGCTCACACCAACAGAGGACACTGTGTTCAACCTGAGCAAGCACCCCCTTGGGACAGCAGAAAAGGAGCGGCTAAAAAAGGGACTCAGTTTCATCCCCTCCCTACGAGCCAACATCAGGGAGGTAGTCCTAGATTTAAAACTATATTGCCGCAAGTTAAACTTGAGGCACATCTGCCACAGCAAAAAAACAGACAGCAATTGCTTCGACCCACGGAGTGAAACAGAAACAGAAGAAGTAACCCCCCCAAAACGCTAATACCAACAGTGTCTACAGTGACTCTAATATATATGACTTTAACGTTGAAAACAACACTAGACAGCAACCAGCAAGGGGTAACCCAAATGTATGTTTTACTTGTCTAACGAATAGTAGCGTAACGCATTCTATTAATTCCTCTGTCTTACCTGCCTGCACAGCAGACACCCACACAAAGCTCAACATAAATAAATGTGAGCAGAACAGCTAGCTGCCAGCACTGCAACAATTCCGCCACCTATTGAAATGCCACGTACCAGTCAGAGCAAAGGAAAAGAAAACGCAGCAGTTCCAACAACTATTGCCACCGTAATACCAGTATTTACAATAATATCAATTTACAAACTGTTGCATATACTGAAAAGTATGATGATGCTTATAATGCAATGACTGCTGCCAATTCTGAAGAGCTTGCTAATGACAATTTTCCACTGCAAGCCACGGGTAGCAACAACCATGCTAAGATCAGCAACGCGGCGGCAAATACGAAAAGTATCACGCACGTTGAATACACTCATGGTAATGACAGCCTTTTAGCCAATAAAAACACTCGTATAGAGCTGCTTAAAAAAGCGGGCAAAGGCAGTAATGCAGCCACAGGACTCAATAGCAAGCATTCAACACAGAAGCAGATAAAAACAACTGCATCCGAAGATGCATAACTGTTAACAACATATGATAGTGTTGTTGTTATTAATGAAACTGCATCCGATATGATGGTTAATGTAAATGCATTGGATAGAGTTCTCAGCAAAAAGGCATGTGAAAGCAATGTGTACGTAAATGTTATTAATGCAAATATTTTTTTAACAAAAGTGGATTGAAACTTGATGCATGCAATAAAGGTACCATGGAACCAAGCCCATACCCCACCAGAAACAGATATCGGACACCAGAGGGAACTTCCCTCCACACGTGTCCAGCCAGGACCTCTCACGGAAGTCCCAACCAAACCCACCCACAGAAACCACCAGCATCTCCCTCCAGCAGAATCAGAGAAATTACAGACAGCCTCCAAAGCCACTAGTACTTAGGCGGACATGGGGCAAATAGTCAAAGAAGCGGATTTAGCTCCCACCACGCTGACCCTATACATTGGCACCATGATGACAGAATCCACGCACTCAAACCCCCCCCTCCCCAAATACGATAGACAGCGAAGAGAGAGAGGCAGTGCAAACAGTACTCAAAAGAAAGTCTGTGGAACCCCCCTCTGAACACAAACCTCAACATTTTCTCCAAAGTATGCGAACACGAAGTCAGGGGCATCTTTAACAACAAACAACTTCAAAAGAGCCACAATCTCACAAGGGGAGAAAAAACAGCCCTCTCCTCCCTGTCCAATAACCCCGGTATCAAAATTATCAAAGCAGACAAAGGGGCAGGCATCGTTGTGATGGACATATCCACCTACAACGTGAAAATCACTCGGGTCCTGTCGCAAGACGACAGTTACTGCCCAACTACAAAAAACACCTTACTAAATACCAGTCACTTTTGGCCCAAAACCTTCAGGCTTCTGCTAGAAAGCTGAAGAGGAATTTCACAGTTCAACAGAACAATGACCCCAAGCATACATCCAAATCAACAAAAAAATGGCTTCACCAGAAGAAAATTAAAGTTTTGGAATGGCCCAGCCAGAGCCCAGACCTAAATCCAATAGAAAGTTTGTGAGGTGACCTGCAGAAGGCTGGGCACAAGGGATGCTCTCGTAATCTGACAGATTTGGAGCATTTTTGCAAGGAAGAGTGAGCAAATATTGCCAGTTTATGACTTATGGGTAAGGTATCAAGATGCAGCCATTTGAACTGTATCCAGTCTGGTGATTTAAGAATATAGTTTTGTTAATTGTAGATGGCATGGTACTAGCTTCAAGGTAACTGGCGTCTCTAGCCAGGGCCGGTCTTAGCTGAAATGGCACCCTAGGCGAAGTAGTACTCCAGCGCCCCTTAAGCCCCACCCACTCCATACTAATGTACAACCCTATAAGTCACACCCACAGGTAGGCCACTCTCCAAGAAGGCCACTTCAGTCTTTTCCTTCAATTATTTAAATGCATAGGGAAAAAAAAAAGATATCTTATAATGTAGTTAAGCTGCAAGTGAAGGACGGTGGAATTTTCCTTTAATAAACCTGCTTTATCTGTTGCTCCTTCACACATATTTTACTATAAAAGTCATGTCCTCAAAAAATAGAAGACCATGTGCCTTGTTTCAAAGGGTTGCTTAACTTACAGTTTAATTTACTTTGGGGTAGGCGAGTGAGTCTTACAGCTCAGTGAAAGTAAAATAGCAACCTCTCTCCTCCCTCTGTACAGTAGCTTAAGTAAGAATAGCACAAACACAGATAGCCATTTGCTAAACAATACAATCTCGCAATGAAAACAGACTTAGCATAGGCATTAAACTTCTCTGCCATTGAAATGGCATGAAAACCCACATTCATAGAAAATGCATCTGGCCATTAAGTTTATCTTTGGGCTGTTTTCAAAATAGACTCCTTGCACACATTTTTAGGGCCATGCATGCATGCATGTATTCATTCTTTGATTCACCTTCCTGATTATAGTAAATTATATTCCTTGTATAATACTACTGCCACTTGTTAGAAAGTGTTTTAAATTGCAGTTTAACATTTTTTTAATAAACAATGAAATTATGTATAAAAATCAATAATGACAACACTATTCAGTTCAGAAAATTTCAACCATAAAAGGGTAGATGTCTCATTACAATCCACCAATATCACTCAACGCACAATCTTGCAGAAGTAAAATCATTTGAATAATTCCACATTAAAGAAACATGCAACTAAAGAAGAGGTTGCTACTGGCAAACAACTTTTACACCTCAATGCTTCATCTACAAATTAATTGTAGGTTGCCCTTGAAGAATTGCCTATATTACAATTAAAAATGTGATAAACTGGTAATATTGCAAAAGGAAATGACTAAAACTGAGAAGTTCATAGTTACTAGATATCTCATACAAAGGAGACACACTCAGGAGTGTAAAACACACTGCTTTCAAATTCCCTGTACAACAAGGCACCATTTGTTAGTGCGTGTTTTGAATTTGTAGCTTTGTGCTTTAAATTTGTAGTTTTGAACATTTTTCCAGTAAGCAATAAAACAATGCATTTCCCAATAATGAAATAACTGCCCATTTCATAATATTTTAACCATAAAAGGCCACTCAAGACTTCTATCATTACAATCCATCAGTATAAGTCAGTAAGCACAATCTCTGCAGAAGTAAATTTCATTTGAATAATTCCACATTAAAGAGATTCGTAACCAATGAAGAGGCCGTTACTGGCAAGCAACTTTATATTTCAGTGTTTCATCTACAAATTCAGTGCTTGCTGCCCTTTAAGAATTAATTGCCTGTTACATAAAAAAGCTGGTAATACTACAATAGGGAATGACTGAGAAAACAATAAGTTCAGTCACTAGGCATCTTAAGCAAAGGAAGACACACTCGGGAATGCAGAACCACTACCTCACCTTAAAATGCACCAAATAATTGGCATCTAGGGCATTACATACAATGCCTCCATACCTCTCAACTTCTAAGCACAAGAGAGCTCGTCAAAGCCCAAAATATTGGGGGGGGGGGGTGGCAAGGGCTCCAAAAGAACAGATTATAAATATTGCTCTTATAGACTTAAAGAGTTGCTAGAATAACAGCATTTATCTTGGCAGGCATTGTCTAAAGGAAATGAAGACTGAAACTCAAATGTATGACATTTATTTATTTCAGTCTTTAGGGATTTTCCAGAAAACCACACATTTTATGAGGAATAGGCTAAAAATATGAGGCAAGAATTTGGACATTCTGCAAACATCTGTACAGCTGAAAGATCTGCATATTTCTCAACCTCTTTGTGCAAAAAATCTGCACAAAGCCTAAAATAACATGGATGCAATGGCTAGAAAATAGGGACAGTTTGAAGTAGTGCTCTTTTTAACTTAGAAAGTTAAAAGAATAACAGTATTTGTATTAGCATGTATTTTGTGGAGGATGCAAAGTTTAAAACTCATATACATATAAGTTTGTGACTACAGTCCTCCTAGACTTGCCAGAAAACCACAAACTTTATGAGAAACAGACAAAAACTATAATGCTAAATCCAGGCACTTGAAAAGGTATGCTACACACACACACACACACACACACACACACACACACACACACACACACACACACACACACACACACACACACACACACACACACAACTACTCTCTCACATAGCAACACACAGACACACACCTTCTCTTTCATACAGCTACTAACAACTAATTTAAATTCCACACAGTCCTACTCTACTCTCTCATACAACACAGCCATGCACTTTTCTCTCTCATACAGAGCCAAACGGAACCACCAAGTTTACATTATACACGCACACACACACACACACACACACACACACACACACACACACACACACACACACACACACATGCACACCTAGGGCCAATTTAGAATGTCCGCTACATCTACAGCATGTCTTGGGAATATGGAAGGAACCCGGAGCACCAGGAGGGAACCCATACGAACACAGAAGGGCAGGCGGACTTCACACAGATGGCACCCCAGCCGAGAATCGTACCATGGATTCCAGTTACATTGATCCAGACAATATTCCCTGGATTCTGTTTAACTAAGTTGATGGTAGCCCAGATGGATGTAAAAGATCCCAAGATACTTAATGACAAAGGTAGACATGTTATTTATAATACCTGAAGTATGCACAATAAATACAAAATATATGCAGAATTACATAGCATCAACACAGTACACTGTGTTTGTAGTCTTATAATAATTTACTCTCTACAACCTTTAATCTGCAACCATCATTTTATGACATTCAGTATAATTTTCAATTCCTGCTTTTTGTTATACAAGACTTAAGTATATCTTACTTTCTGTATATGTCAGGTCATATGAAAATCAACGTATCTACACTAACCACTTCATTATTTTTTCATATCTCTGTCATGTCCAAATACAAATGCAGACATATCAAGAGTACATATAATTTTTTTGCCACAGTACTCTTTTACATTCTGTGACATTCTCTCTTCTTCATAACATACACGACACAACCTTATTCAATATGTTTTATATTTCACAGCTTCTTTAACAGAGAATTTTTCCAAAGATTACCTCTATAAAAACTCTTTATTTTCATATAAAGATTAGATTTTTTTGCATTAGCTGGATACTTTTTTTCACCTTTACCTTTTTCTACTTTCCATTGATGTATTCTGTACCTAGTACCCATTATATTAGTATACTATAATTTTTTTGTACACACACACTGCAGTTTTCCAGTCTATAATCTCAGTATGATACTGTTTCTCATAACCAAACTGCATTTTTGTTTCTCTTCTCATCATGATTCAGAGGTAACACTGTGTTTATCTCCATTGTGTACTCTCCCCCTCCTTTTTAAAGATGCAGGGAATGCATTCTGCATATTTTTGGTGGACTAGTGTTCTTTATAAGACAGAATGGTGTTTTGTCTAATCAGTTTCCAGTGAAATTTAAAAAGGCACAGCTCGTGGAGTGAATGCCAGGATACAGTGTTGTGGCAAACATTTGGTGTTATTTCTTTTATTTCATTTTGTCATTGTGTCCTTTTCACGATTCATAGGCAACACATTTTTTTCCATTTATATGCTTTCCCCCATTCTTTTTAAAGACTACATGCTTGAAGGGGCGTACCTTCATTGAAGGTTGTGCGGCAGGCAGGTAACCGGCACATAAAAATCCACTACCAATCATTAGCGGACCAGAGTTCTGCTGGGGCGACCCCTAATAAGCCGAAAGACACAAACAAACTGAATGAGCTTTTCATACTGCAGTGGTGGTGCTGCAGTAGCGTTTTCACCGCACAGTAAGACGTAGTCCCATTTGATTCTCAGCTAAAGCGTCTTCTGTGTGGAGACATGCATGAAGGGGCGTACCTTCGTTGAAGGTTGTGCGTCAGGGCTGGGCTCCTTAAGGTAACAGACTCGTGTACCGTAATTTTTTTTTTTTCCAAGCCAACCTGCAGCTGTAAGTAAGTGGGAGGGCACTCACCCCTCTCCCGCTATGGATCAGGCTTCCTGAACAGGGAGCCGAGCGAGAGGAATTTTATTAATTAAAATAAATAAATAGTTAAAAGTAGCGCCCTTTCTGAGGCTGGCCTGTACGGCGCCCTAGGCGGTCGCCTAGTTTGCCTATGCCTAAGGCCGGCCGTGTCTCTAGCATATACTGGAGCAATTCACAACTGACTGTGAAGCCCAATGTGGGGTTTTGTATTAGAACATTACACCACCAGATGCGCAGTAGCAAGGACCACCCAGCACTCTACGCATGAATTTATTTTGAAAACTGCTTTGAATAAACTTGAGAAAACCATCCTCACAAAAATGAGTATGCTAAACTTTGTAATTATTTCAGTACAAAGCCTTTTCTCCCTTATTTGCTGGTACCAGGATTTCCAATTTCCATTGATCAAAAGCTTCGATACATTACATGTTAGACTAAATAATTTGGCAGAACGTGTACTTAATAAATGGTATACCGATCCAAACAGATTTTTACCCATTACAACAAACACAGAATATGCTGCATTTAGACAACACTGAGAATTGCAATTCTTTAAAGGGGAGGGGGCGAACACATAAAATGCTGCATGTATAAAATCTATTACACAGACTTAAAATTCCTTTTCTGCAAAGATGTGGGGTGCGGGTGGCGACCTTTCTGTGAGGTCTTTTTTATTGCATTTATTTATTGACCCACTGCCTCAGAATATTGCTTGTTACTTTATCTCCAGAAAAAAAATGTTTAAAGAAAGGTGTGGGGAGTGCAGGGGGGGGCTTGACCCCATGCAAAAGCAATTATTGCAAACATTATAATAAAGAAAGGCAGGAGTGCACAGGTTATGTGTATGGACTGCAAAACGGGAACTTGTGGATACTGTGTACATACTGCCCTTCTGACCCGCTTCTTACCCTACAACACAGTATGTGGTTAAGTACAAAGTGACAAAGCAAGTCAGACACCCAGGACATGCTATGCTTTTGACGGTGCACTTATAAATGTAGAAAATGAGGACACGTTTATTTAATCTCTGTTTTACATATTGTAACTAATTAAAGGTAATATAAAAAGCATGAAGCCTATGTTAAAAACGGTCAGTGAATATTCACAATTGAGATTCACCATGTCACTGTATAATCTGCATGGCTGGTCACTCAGCCCTGTCAATCATGTAGGCCACACCCACTACTGCATGAAAATCAGGGCGGGGTAATGTTTTAATCTTCTTCTTTAGGCTTTTCCCAGTTAAGGGTCACCACCACGGATATCTGTCCGCTCATGATTGGCAGTGGAGTTTTTATGGTGCCAAAGTTGCCAGCCTGGCGCCCACCTTTCCACAGAAAGGGCACACACAGGGCCAGTTTAGTGTCCAATCCACCTACAGCATGTCCTTGAGATGTGGGAGGAAACCAGAGCACCCAGAGAAAACCCACGCGACCACCGGGAGGACATGCAGACACTGCACAGAAGGCACCCCAGGCAAGGATCAAACCGGAGAACCTCTTGCTGTGAGGCAGCAACGCTAACCGCTGCACCACCGCGGCCGCCCTGGTGGGGTAGTGTTTTAATACAATGCCCAAAGTGGTTCAGATGAACCTTAGCATCTTCAAGTCTTGAACCAAGAACCTGGGGAGGGAAACATCTACCTCAAGTGGAGGAGTTTAAATACCTTGGGGTCTTGTTCATGGGATTCAGCAGATGGATGTAGCTTTAGCAGTACTGCAGGAGATTTACTAGACCATAGTGGAGAAGCAAAACCAAACCATACATCTAAGCTCTCTTTACACTGACCAGACTATGTCTTTACACACTCCCCCTAGTGGTAACAAATTTAAAGAATGATAGCATGGCTACAGCAAAAATTAGGTTAATATGCAGCACTGACAGACTCCTTCTCTGTGAAACAGTGATGGTGTTAGCAAACGGGGCATATCTGTACATACAGCCTCTGCTCTTTCATGTTGAGAGACTCAACTGAGGCGCTCCAAGTATCACGTGAGGATCTCTCTCCACATATTAGGCACACCACTGGGAGGAGCGCCCAAGGCAGACTCAGGACATTGAGATACTATTTGTCTCTCAACTTGCGTGGGAACACCTGGGGATCTCGAATGAAGAGTTGTGGACTGCTGATGGGAGGCAGGGAAACCTGAGCTGCACTGTACTGTTCAGCTTGCCATCTCTTCACCCCTCACCAAGACAAGAGCACTAGAAAAAATAAATAAATTAAATACTACAATGCAGCTGCAGCACCATTATCAACAATCTAAATGTTTGACATACTTTAATCTACTGTCTTGCTTGCATATTTTAAGAATTGTTTTAAATTGTTCCCATACTATAGGCAAATATCCGTTATTACTGTTGTTGTTCTTTTGTAACCTACAATTCTCATCCTTAGGTTATAAACCTCTGCTGTGGATGAAAACTAAGGTGGAATTTGCCCTGGAAATGGCTCAGATACCTCTACTGCTAAAGCAGGCGAACGACCCCCCAACCCCCAAAAAAGGTAACTTTTGAAAATATTATCTCCGGTATTCAAATCAATCAGTCCAATTGATAAAACTGCAAACCCAAAGCAGCTGCGCTGAAAGGAAAAGCAACTGTATTTTAATCTCTCCACTACAATATGTTAGTACAAACGCAGGCATCCTTATTCAGCAACGTCTTTTCTAAAAGATAAACGTGACTTACTTCACTTGGGCCAACCACTAATATTTTTGCCTTGAACATCGCTTTTACAAAGTGAACATAAGTATACCAAAACCGTCCGCCAGCTTCAGGAAATCATATAATGCACAGAGTAACGTAAATGCATATGGAGTCGTCTGTAATGACACACTTTCCTTGTACACCTGAACAAAATCTGACTCTAATTCCGCAAACTACTACAATTTAGCGTCGTCTGCGTTTCCAAGGCGAAAGCAAATACACCTTCTTATTGGCTACTGCTGTTTCGTAGACTCCTGTGGAGAAAGTAAACACAGTTTTACGTCGTATTCTCCAGATTCGTTCTGTCGCTTTCTCCCCTCTTACCACCCGCCATACCAGAAGTCTGGACAAAGCCATAAGTAAAAGTGGGACAAAGGCCCCAAAACAGGGACAGTTTTTAAATTTTGCTCTTACAAACTTAGAAAATAACAGGCTTTTCATTAGCATGATTTTTTTCTGAATGATATGAAGTATGAAACTCAAATGTCTGTCATTATTTTCTAACTTCAATCTTTAATCATTTGCCACTAATTTGTTAGAAAAACACAATTTTATAGACAACGGACCAAAAATATGAGGCAGAAATCTACACATACTGCGAAAATCTGTACCTGCCAATAGTCCTTGTGAAGGGTTACTGCTGGACCCTGCCAAAAGAGACATGATTTCAACATATTAAAAAAAAATGCTTCTCCATTTACTACATGCCATTCATTTATTCTTTCACTTACTTACTCATTCAGTCTTTCATTCCTCTTACTCTAGCTCATACTCGCACACCATGACTTCCACCTTCTAAGCACAAGAAATCTGGACAAAGCTAAATATAAAGGAGGAACAAAGGCCCAAAATCAGGGACAGTTTTTAAATATTGCTCATATAAATTTAGAAAGTTGATAGAATAATAGGTTTTGCATTGGCATACATGATCAGTTCTTGCCCCCCTCCTCCTCGCCATATTCATTAACAAACTTTATTGTGTCCTCCACCATCTGCATGCTGATGACATGGTCATTTACAGATCAGGTCACTCTCAAACCAACATTCAGTGCCAACTGAAGTCAGACTTACATGACTGCCATCTATAGCTCATAATCCATAAACTACTTAAGCCCACCAAGCACAAACCTATGCTTTTTGGAACTCTACAGAAAATTTACCAAGCACCTGACTAATTATATTTGACCTACACAACCATGCGTAAAGACAACCCACACCTTCAAATAACTGGGACTGTGGCTTGAACAGTCAATAAACATCTATTTCCACATAGACAAAGTGCAAACCAAAATAAACTATCTTCTCTTCTGAGCCAAAAAGAACTCCCCTTTTCTTTCCCAGCCAGCTATAGCAGCCATTGGCAAAGGAGTTCATCTTTCTCAACTTGAATATGGGCTTACAATTTTTGCTTCTGCCTCCAAGAAAAAACATTACAAAAAAACAAATAATCTCCGTGGTATTCCCAAAGTCTCAAAACAAACCACTGAACAAGTGTAGTGGGTCCTAAAACAAAACAGTGTAAGAAACTCTCTGTGTGGAAGATTTTCAGTCCATATATCTCTAGTTCATCACTGTATATTAATAAGATCAGACAACAGTAGTAGAAGTAGCGAACTTAAACTCGTCTTAAGTCAAAAAAAGATAAAAAAATATATAATTATTTTATATAAGATTTGGGAAGGTGGCCTAATGGTTAAGGTGTTTGCCTTACAAACACAAGGTGCAGGGTTTGAGTCTCACAAGGGATAATTGGTTAGGCTTAAAAAATGGCTCGCAAGGCCAGTTAGCTTAGTATTAATCTATGAACATATGAACCTATAATTGTACAGAATTACTAAGTATTTGAAAGTAAACCAAGCAAGGCAGGCAGTCTCCAGTCAAAAATCCTTTATTAAGTACACAGACAAGCGATCATAAAAAATAGAGTAGTTTCTCACAAGCTTTCTAAATATATATATATATATATATATATATATTACTTTTTATCAGGCAAGGGAGTGGTTTATTGCCTTATAAAATGTATATATATATATATTTAGAAAGCTTGTGAGGAAACTATTACTCTATTTTTGTTTTACTTGGATCGCTTGTCTGTGTACTTAATTAAGGATTTTCAACTGGAAACAGACTGCCTGCCTAGCTTGGATTACTTTCGAATACTTAGTAATTCTGTACAATTACATATTTTTTATTATTATATTTTTTTTTTTACTTAAGATGAGTTTAAGATCACTACTTCTACTACTATTGTCTGATCTGATTAATATACAGTGATTAACTAGAGATATCATCATCTTCTTTCGGCTGTTCCCGTTAGGGGTCACCACAGCAGATCACCTGTTTCCATTTCTTCCTGTCCTCTGCATCTTGCTCTGTCACACCATCCACCTACATGTCCTCTCTCACCACATCCATAAACCTTATCTTAGGCCTTCCTCTTTTCCTGTTACCTGGTAGCTTCATCCTTAGCATCTTTTTCCCAATATACTCCGCATCCCTTCTCAGCACATGTCCAAACCAACGTAATCAGATATATGGACTGAAAATCTTCCAGACAGAGAAGTTTCTTACAAGAAAATCATTACCATACTCCAGACTATCTCTAACATCATCTGCTGATTCATTACAAACTCACCTCTGTGCATCACTCTGTCACCACAGAAAAAGCCAAATGGCTACTCATAAAACAAAGATATAACCTAATTTTAGGATCCCAATTCTACAAATTACTCCAACTCCACACATTTACTCAGGGATGGACTTTAGTCAACAGGTGTCCTAGGGAAAAGGGATCCATAGCACACACACACCCACACCACCCGGTGCCCCCATCCTTGTTTAACTACACCATTCAGATTACTTTTATTCTTTATTTTTCTCACAGTATGTCTTACTCATCAGTTTTTCCTCTATTCATTCAACACATTTTAAAGAGACCATTTCTTTACTAAAATAAATAAATAAACAAATAAATACTGGAATAGCACCCCTACTAGAGTGGCGCCCTAGGCAGCCACCTAGTTGGCCTGTGCCTAAGGCTGGCTATGCATTTACTTCCCTTGCAGTTAGACGTCATGAAAAAAAACTCTTCGTACAACCTGAGACACTACTGATAAGCCACACCAACTTCTATTACCCCTAGAAACTTTACAGCACTACACATGAGCTCTTGTCTCAGGCATCTACTCTTTTGCAAGCTCTTCCCATCGGCAATGGAAATCAACACTTATTCCAAACTCAGAATGCAACTCAAAAAACACTTCTTCACCCAAGTCAAAAGCTCCTGCTTCAACACAGGACATATCACCTAACCTATCTTCTTTCCAAGTCTCTTCTCCTCTCTCAAGATTCACTGAAGATTGGGCCACTTTAGAAACTAATGTATATATTGTACATTACACTTTGCTTGATTGTATATAGCACTGTGTTAGTTCACTGGAATGTATATACACATTTTTTTCCATGTAATTTTTCTGAACTATTTTGTTATTGATTACATTTCTGTATTTTTTGTTTGTGAAATGTTTGCATTTCATCCAGGGTGAGCCTGAAATTTGTCAGTATTGATCAGTCCACTATCCTGGTAAACAAATATAAATAAATAAAATAAATAAATAAATCAATGAATGCATGCGATTTCTTTTTTTTTTTTTTTTTTTTTACATAGCGATTTTATAACATTTTCAACAGGCAAGCATTTTCTTAAGGGTGGTTTACCATCCACATGTCATAAACCAATTACACAACCTTTGAAAGTCGAAAGGCACTCTTCCAAGGTGTTCTAACATCGATTTGTAAATGTTTGAATCCACAACAGTGAATGCTAGTATGCATTCACTCTTGTGGATTCGTTATTTTGAATGGAGATCTCACTACAGTGGGGACTGGGAAATTTACCCTTTCCTTCACTGTAGTGCGATCTCGGAGTTTATATATATAAGTAGCAGGAGGTGTGGGGGTGCAGGGGGTCTTGCCCCCTTGCAAAACATTCATAGCACATAACTGGAAGTGCAGGTAGTTTCGGTAAAGCTGACATTCCTGAGTTGTCGACTTTCCTTAATTCCAACCTTCGGTTATGTAACCATTTGGCAATTAGATTTTACGACATTTCGGGTCTCATAAGTGAACAATCGTGCAAGTGAATTGTGAGATTTTGATAGTAAACCCTTAAGGATATGAAATTTGAAACTCAAATGTATGTCATTATATAGTGATGTCAATCCTCAATAATTTACCAGAAATGTCATGAGGAAGAGACCAAAAATAAGAGGGAAAAATCTGGACATTCTGTAAAAATCTGGAGGTATGAATGCACAAACCTAAAGGTAATTTGGAAACTCAGCCAAAGACAAACCTCTCAGCTGTCCTCAATTTGGAAGAATGTTCCTATTTCAGGCCTAATTTACTGTGCATGATGTACCTATTTTAACAGGTATGCCCCAATTTTCAGTCTTGATTTACCATTTCACACAATTTACTGAATTCCACTCATCGTGACTTTTGAAGTTGTCTAGTATACGAATGTGACTGTGTGTGTGTGTGTGTATGTGTGTTTTATTATTAGCATTAGGGATAGGATCAGGTTAGTGTAAGGTGTATGTAGTTTTTAGGGTTAGACTTAGGGTTGGGGACATGGATAGTGTAAGATGTGTGTCTTGTTTAGAGTTGGGGATAGGATTGTTTAGTGCTAGGATCAACAGTATGGTTAGGGTTAGTGTTAGGGTTCAAGGTTGAGTTAGGGTTAGGGTTACATTTAGCACATGAGTAAGGAAGAACTGTAGCTATGTATTTTGGTGCCTGTATGGTTTCCTTATCTGGCATCAAGATAGTTTATAAGAAGTTGTATTTGTCTTCGCCTTGGAAATTCACATGATGCTAAGTAGTAGTAGTCAGTGAGATTGGAGTTTGAATTTGCTCAGGTGTACAAGGGAAGTGTGTAACTTCAGATTACTTCTTCTTCTTCTTCTTTTGGCTTTTCCCGGTTAGGGGTAGCCACAGCAGAACACCTGTCCGCTCATGATTGGCAGTGGAGTTTTACGGTGTCGAGTTGACAGCCCGGCACCCAACCTTCCACAGAAGGCACACACATGCACACACTCACACCTAGGACCGATTTAGAGTGTCCAAACCACCTACAGCATGTCTTTGGGGTGTGGGAGGAAAGCGGAGTACCCAGAGGAAACCCATGCGACCACAGGGAGAACATGCAGACTCTGCACAGAAGGCACCCCAGCCAAGGATCGAACCAGAGAACCTCTTGCTGTGAGGTGACAACGCTAACCGCTGCACCACGGTGGCCACCCATGTGTAACTTCAGAGGACTCCATATGCAATTACACCAGCTTGTGTTTTGTATTTATTCCTGAAACTGGTGGTTTTGGTATACATCTGTTAACTTTGTAAAAGCAATGTTCAAAGCAAATATATTAGTGGTTGGCCCAAGTGAAGTAAGTCATGTTTATCTATTAGAAAATATGTTGCTAGATCTTTTTTACAACTTTGGTGTGTTTGTACTAACATGTTATAATTGAGATATTAAAATACACTGTTGCTAAGTTATTATAATAAAAAACAACAAAAAAAAAACAAAGTCGATGGAACACTAAAAGTACTTTCAGCTACAGTAGTTCCCCTCAGCAAAAGTTACATCCTGTGTCTTGGCCAACCTCCAATCAATCCAAGGCTGTCTCGTTGCCCTGCACTGTGAGACCCTGCGTCGGTGGAACACTAAAGTGCTTTCAGCTACACTAGTTCCCCTCAGCAAAAGTTACATCCTGTGTCTTGGCCAACCTCCAATCAACCCAAGGCTGTCTCGTTGCCCTGCACTGTGAGACCCTGCATTGGTGGAACACTAAAGTGCTTTCAGTTACACTAGTTCCCCTCAGCAAAAGTTACATCCTGTGTCTTGGCCAACCTCCAATCAACCCAAGGCTGTCTCTTTGCCCTGCACTGTGAGACCCTGCGTCAGTGGAACACTAAAGTGCTTTCAGCTGCACTAGTTCCTCTCAGCAAAAGTTACATCCTGTGTCTTGGCCAACCTCCAATCAACCCAAGGCTGTCTCATTGCCCTACACTGTGAGACCCTGCGTCGGTGGAACACTAAATGCTTTCAGCTACACTAGTGTATGTTAGAGTTGTAGTTAATCTGTCCTCCAAACTGAAGACTGTTTCCCCTTTCACTGTACGCGTGCACACTACTGCCCCCCCCCCCCCATTTCTCTCTTCCTATAGTACTCCTAGGTCAATTACTTAAAACTACTTCCTCTTGGAAATAGTTTACCTATGTACTTTCAGCCCATACTTCTTTTGTTTTTCCCTGCAGAAGTGGTGGTCCTTTTCACCACTTTGTACTAGATTAGTAGCATAACGTTTGTAGTTATTAAGAAAATACTGCACCACACTGACCTGGAATTAACTTAGCTTGGTTTTCCTGTTTTCTTTTTAGCAGCTGGCTTAGTCCAGTTTTTCTGACTCACAACCTTGCATTACTTTGTGTCTACTCCCTCCCCCACCTTGAACCTGCACACCTCCCCTCCCACTCCTGCTTAATTACAGAGGTATCAAAAAGCCTGATGTAGAAAGGCACCATCTTTTGACTTAGCTTTTCTGCCTTGCTTCATAGGAATCCCCAGTAGTGTGCTCGCATGTAAGTACTACCTGGTATTGTTTTTGTTTGTGACTCTTACTGCTATTTTTGAGAAGTTTCACACATGGTATGTATTTTTTGTCATGCATATTTCTGGTTGGTAACAGCTCTATCTGGTCACTTGTTTTCTGGAGTTGCATTTCAAGAGCGTTTTTGTTATTTTTTTCTTTACTCTATTTGCCCTGCATATGAGTGTTTTTGTTGTACCAGTATAGAATTGTATTTATAGCATATTGTGACTTTAAATAACAGGTGAAATGCTGCTTTATTCAATGATGTGAATACTGTCACCTGCTACGTGTACTTTTAGATTAGTAACATGTTTGGCAATTAGAGTAGGAGTTATTGTAACCTCCGAGGGATTCATCTGACTCTGTGTATCTGCATAACATCACTATTATTTTTGACTGTTAGCTGGAGAATGTAGTATCTTAGTAATTACTTGTTTCTGTAGCACACCAGTGATTACTGACTTTTAGTGCAGAATATTAAATTGTGTGTAGCATCTTAGAACTTACTTGTACTTCTGTAGCATACCACTGTTGTTCCTGACTTTTAGTGGAGAATGCTAAATAGTGTTTAGCAGCTTAGTAGTTGCTATTTTTGTCTTCATAACAATACATAATAGTGTAGTGTATGTTATAATAGCTTGGTATTAACTGCAGTTACCTTTTTGTTTTTTCTCTGCTATCCTTGCATTTTGTGTTGCTCATAGACTTGTGCTTTCACAAGGTATGCTGCTCCTCCACTGCATTCTCTATCTTAGTTACTTGGTAATCAGAGTGTTTTAAAACTTCAGACCTAATATTTACCTCCTTTTCCTTTTTACTTCCAGTCCCCTCAGCAAAATTTACATACTGTGTCTTGGCCAACCTCCAATCAACCCAAGGTTGTCTCGTTGCCCTGCACTGTGAGACCCTGCGTCGGTGGAATAGTAAAGTGCTTTTAGCTACACTTGTATGTGTTAGAGTTGTATTTAATCTGTCTTCCAAACTGAATATTGTTTCCCCTTTCACTGTACGCGTGCGCAGTACTGGTCCCCCCCCCCATTTCTCTCTTCCTATAGTACTCCTAGGTCAATTACTTAAAACTACGTTCTCTTGGAAAAAGTTTACCTGTGTACCTGCAGCCCATACTTTTGTTTTTCCCTGCAGAAGTGGTGGTCCTTTTCACCACTCTGTGCTAGATTAGTAACATAACATTTGTAGTTATTACAAAAATACTGCACCACACTGACCTGGAATTAGCTTAGCTTGGTTTTCCTGTTTTCTTTTTAGCAGCTGGCTTAGTCCAGTTTTTCTGATTCACAACCTTGCATTACTTTGTGTCTCCCCCTCCCACTCCTGCTTAATTAGAGAGGTATCAAAAAGCCTGATGTAGAAAGGCACCATCTTTTGACTTGGCTTTTCTGCCTTGCTTCATAGGAATCCCCAGTAGTGTGCTCGCATGTAAGTAGCCCACTGCCCTCTAGATGGCTCCATACTATTAATGCATCCAAGTGCCCCACCTGCCTATTAGGTGGCTCCATACTATTAGCTTTAGGGTCTCTAAATCCCTTTACCTACTCTTCATCGACTTCCCCTAACACAGTCCTTAGTCACCTCTTTATTATTGTTCTCTCTCACACTGTGGTCCCAGTATAACCATACAAATATTTCCTTATATCACTCTGCTATAATCCCACTTCTATCTTTTTTTAAGCTATTTTATGCTCGACTCCTGAGAGATTGCTTGACTACAAACATCTGCATTACAAGCTGAAGCCAAGTGAAACTTGCAGTAGTGAATTTTAGTCTTCTGTTAAGTACAAACTTGCAGTTTTAAAAGTACTGTATTTTCATTTTTTTGTTTCATAATTGTGTGTTTCTGAACAGTGTGCTGTGCCTCTCTCTGCATTTGGTTCCCCACCCTCCCTGTTCCTGTGCTGGTGGCTCTGGAATTGCCTGCCCCTTCTGTAAGTCTGTATTAGAACACTCCTCCTGGGTCTCATTTGCTCAGTTAACCGAGTACAGTGGGATCATATTCTGAGTCTAGTGTTCACTCTACTTAATATAGAGAGAAGATTTGAGAAGGCCAGCCCACTTAGGTTCTTCCTTCCTCTCTCCTTGCACTTAAAAAAATTTTTTTTTTGCACTTTGTTCATTTGCTTTTACCGTATTTGTGTTTCCATAAGTACTCTGTTTTATTTATTCTGCTGCATTTATTACTGCTTGGTTGTAGCCTGATTAAATTGTAACTGTTATTCTAAGTCTTTTGGTTTAAGCACTTGGGCTTCATACAGGCTGTTTTACATTAAGAAGGTTTGTGGTCTGCACTGTTGTGGTAGGACAGGTAGCTTACATCCTTCTAAGCTGGGAATTGCTGGCTGAAGGCCCAGTGTCTGCTATTCTAAAAGTGTATTAGTTCTGGCTTAATCACTTGGGCTTCATGCCAGTTATTCTACATTAAGAAGGTTTGTGGTCTGCACTCTTGTGGGAGGAGAGGTTGGATTCTGCCCTTCTGAGCTGAGAATTTCTGGTCACAGGCTTATTGTGACTGCTTATTTCAACTGTTTCTTTCTGAAATTGGTGTGCCTTGTTGCTGTAGCATAGACCAGATTCAGGCCTGCTGAATCTAGCTTTGTTTGTATAACTTGAGCCACTGATCCAGGCCATCTTTTTTTTGGAGAAGGTTCCCCTGCACCCTAGTAAGCAGGGGTGTGCAGTTAGAACTTGTATGAATGAAGACCTCTGGAACAGGGCTCAGTTTTGAGCTTTTTTCTGGTTAATTGGATAACTTGTTTAAATCAGTTTGTTCATTTTCTATTGGTTTATATATATATATATATATATATATATATATATATATATATATATATATATATATATATAAATTGCACGTTATTTATCTGCTTTTACTGTATTTGTGTTTCTTCCTACTTTATTACTGGGGGCATTGACTAGAACTCTGATCTGCGATATATAACAATAAGTATCCTTTTCTGTGCTTTTAAACTGTTTTTTTTTTTTGTGTATCTGCTTTATTTTCTGAAAAAATAAATAAATAAATAAATATATATATATATATATATATATATATATATATATATATATATATATATATATATACACACTTGTTTCCTGCCTTTCTAAGCTAGTATAGTCCAGTTTTTAGGTTAGTGCTGAATTCTTGGCTGTGTTACAAATCTCTGTGTTTGCACATACCTTACTTGGATAAAAGGAAGTTTTTCTGTTCACCTGTGAGAGAGGGGAGCTTTGAGCAGCCTATCTGTTCCTGGAGGAGTGGTTTCAGCCCAGACATTAGTAGTTTATTGGCCATTTTGGGCTAATTTCTATCTCTTTCATTTCCCTGCTATAAATACCGTATTTGCCCGGTTTTGCGCGCCGGCTAGCTAGGGTAAAACTATTCCCGGCTCCACAAAGTCTCCTCTTCAATTTTTCCCTTGGAACTAGACAAACCTTCAACTTAAGCACTCAAGCCATTCATTTCTCAGCCCAGCACTTGCTCTAAACTTATAGAAAGCATTTATAAACCCTAGCACTAGACCCTCCTGTACCGTACAGAAGGACAAGGCACTGTATTCGACCTTACCAGCCATCCAGTAAAACAGTTCACTGTACCTATCCAGGCATGTCCAAAGGGCAGTTTCCGGTGTACTCTCCAATCCAACTGCTGAATCTGGGCATTTTGAGGCAATGTTACAACTGCCTCATGTACACAGACAACCCCTTCCTCCCTACCACCAAACACTAATACATGGGAGAGATGCAGTTATACAGCCAAACTAGAGGCTAAGCTCTCTCAACCCAAGACTGGATCAGACAGTCAAGAGGAGAAGGGAAATACTTGCATCACACCACCAGTCTTACATAGACCCATTAAACCAGAACTGGCAAAAAACACACATAAATACATGGAAACATACTCGGAGGCTCTAAATAAAAATCTGCTAAACCAACAGAGACCTCCAAAGCAAACATCTAAGCAACCTCCAACCCCCCAACACAAACCATGAAACACATACTTCACAAAACCAGTGTGCCATGCAATCACAGCCCTTAAGACAAAATAACATACCCAACATACTAGTAGTAGGTGACTCTATAGTCAGGCACACTGACGTCCCACTCACTAGGCTGAATAAGGATAAGGTTACTGTTAGCTACATGTCGGGTACCAGGATCCGCCACATAACACAAGCACTCAGGTCACTCCAGAACAAGTACCAATATGACTCTGTCATTGTCCATGTTGGTGTGAATGACCAGAGCCGTACCTCCCTGGACTACATGAAAAGAGACATGGAAGAGCTCTCTGATCACGTAGCCCAGGCCAGTATGACCCTGAGTAGCATCCTGCCCTCACCAAGAATGATACCATGATATAAAGAAAAAATTCTCGATTTCAACAATTGGCTAAGTTTCTGGTGTCATTCAAAGGAGATCCAGTGTCTGTCCGCCTGGGATGACATGCTCGACAAGCCACCCTGCTTTGCTAGAGATGGCTTGCACCTGTCACCCTTAGGCTTTCGAATACTTGCCAAGCCTCTTGCCACCCCCATAGTGCCTTTTTTAGGCAAGGCTCAAAAGACAAACCCACCGCCGTAAATAGCACAAGTAACAAAAAACTGAGGGTAATGCTACTCAATGCCAGAAGTCTAAACCTCAAAATGCATGCACTTGAGGCACTCCTCAGTATGGAGAAAATCGATACATGTGCAGTAACAGAAACCTGGTTTAAGGCTCCAGAGAGCACCCCAGCACTACCAGGCTACACCTCATACCATACATTTCGGCCACAGAACCCAAACCAAAATACAAAAGGTGGGGGTGTATCCATATTCATCAAGGATACCCACACCTCCAGGTTAGTGGCACAGCACGATGCTTCAGAGATCATCCACGTGCAACTAACAATGGGCAAAACTGCAATTCAAATTGTAGCTTGTTACAGATCACCCACCATGTCCCAGGACTATTATTCCACATTTCTGGAAACACTGGGAAACATAAATGTCCTATCAAACACCCTAATATTGGGTGATTTCAATTACCCAAACATTAACTGGGAGAACTACTCCAGTACCAACTCCCTTGCCCAACATTTCCTAGAATTTATAAACTCAAACACCCTGGTTCAACTGGTCAACACTCCCAGCAGAGGTGACAACATATTGGACCTGGTCATCATCAACATGGGCGACCGGTGTTTCACACCAGAGGTCAACCCCTCGCTGGTTAGATCTGACCATAAACAAATCACTTTGGATATCAATATTCCACCCCCACCACCGGACAAGAAAGCCACCGTGAAAAACTTTTCAAAAGCAAACTTCACGTTACTTAAGACCGAGGTGGAAAGTTTCAAAGCCCCCATGCTAAAGGATAATGCTGTCCAAGCTGCAAAATCCTTTACAAATCATTCTACGGGTAGCTACAAGAATGCAAGGATCATGCCATCCCAAACAAAACCAAGACTCACTCCTCCAAGAAAAGGAAACCAGTCTGGTGGACCCCTGCCATAAACAAGCTATACAATAGAAAGAGGAAACTAGTACAGAAAAGAGTAAAATCCCAAGAAGGGAAGACATCCCTGATCAGTATCAGCAAGAAACTACAATCCCTCAAAAATCATCCAAGGTGAGCTTTGAAAGAAAAATTGCCAAGGACTCCAAAGATAACCACAAGGCATTCTTTACCTATGTCAAGAATCTAAGTGGCAATGTTCAGATCTTCTCGGAGTTGGTGCAGAATGGCACAAAATACACTGAACCGACAGATATCGCCAACATCCTGGCAGACAGGTTCAGTGCAAACTTCACCCTCTCTCACCCCCAAAAGGGCCCATAACCATACCAGAAGAATGTAGAGTCCCTGAAATCAGACACTCAGGTTAAAACAGCCCTCTCCAAAGCCAAAAACACAGCATCAGTGGGACTGGACAGTGTCCTAGGCTGTGTTCTACATGAGCTCAAAGACGAACTAACCCCTCACCTAAACACACTGTTCAAACTCAGCCTCTCCACAGGCTACATACCCATAGAGTGGCACACAGCAACGGTTATTCCGCTCCACAAAGGTGGAGCCACAACAGACCCAGGGAACTATCGCCCTATAAGCCTGACTAGCTTGGTCTGCAAGGCTATGGAGCACATCATCATGGAACTCATTATCAAAGACATTGGGAACCTCCAAACACTGCACCCCACCCAGTTTGGCTTTAAGGGCAAATCATGCCTCCTAAACCTGGTGGACTTCTTTGAGACAGTTACCAAAGCTATTGACAAGGGAAAGGTGGTACACACAGCCTACCTAGACCTCACTAAGGCCTTCAACACCATTCCCCATTCTGGTATTATAGACAAGCTCACCAGCCTGAACATAAACCCCTACGTCACAAGATGGGTTGCCAACTGGCTCATGGACAGAACCCACATGGTGAGAGTTGCGAGAGCTAAGTCCGACATTAAACCAGTTACAAGTGGCGTTCCCCAGGGGTCAGTCCTGGGACCCCTCCTGTTCTGCATATACTTCTCAGAGGTACAGGCAAGCGCAGGAGGACTATGGCTGACCAAGTTTGCAGATGACTTCAAACTAGGGGCTATAATTGACTCTCCGGCTGACACAGACGTCCTCCAAAAGGGTCTCACTGAGACGGATACCTGGTGTCAAAATCATGGCCTCAAGCTAAATGCCAAAAAGTGCATAGTCATCCCCCTTGGAAAAAACAAAATACCCACAAACTACCACATAGGTGGTAGTCCCCTAAATACGGAAGACGTAATAAGGGATCTGGGTACCCAAGTAGACAGTAATCTCACCTTTGATAATCACATTGCCAAAGTGGTTAGAAAATCCTTCTACGTGGCCCACCTAATCACAAAAGGGTTTGCATCCAGATCAAAAGAGGTCATCGTGCCCCTCTACTCATCACTCATCAGACCCATCTTAGAGTACAACGCCCCATTTGGGATGTACCTGCAACAGCTGGAAAGACCACAGAAGTACCTCACCAAGAGGATCAATGGCCTCAAACAGATACCCTATGCAGGTTGACTGAAGAAACTCCAGTTGTACTCGGTTGTGTAACGCCTACTCAGAGGTGATCTCTGCCTGACATACAAGGGCATGTCCAACCCAGAATTGATGGACATGCTCCACCTAAAGAAAACCTTATCTCCTCAAGCCACATGCTCTAGGAATCTAAACCTCACCACAACAATAAATAGGACATGCAGGAGGGATAGATTCCTGTCCCAGAGACTTCCTATGCTTTGGATCCCAATCTACATTAGGCAGAGCTCCTCGCTAACACTCTTCAAAAGAAACTTTGACGAGTGGATGGGAAACAGAAAGTTTACCTCGGGGATGACTTCAGTGGCTCTGCTGGACAGAAGCACAGGGAACTAATCTAAGGGGGCGGCGAAAGCCAACACATTCTGGGCTAGGATTATAAATGCCTTCAGGCAGATAGCCTAGTACCCACCTATGAACCATCTTATATATCTCACCACACTTATCAAAACCCAGTTTAGAATGTACCAAGTCCTTTGATCTTGCCTGAGAAGGAAGTAAAATAAATTTGCCCAACATATTGTTTGTGTGTATTTTTGTGAAATCAGGCAATAAGTTGTGTTAAATCACCTTGTGAACAGTCTTTTCCATTAACAGCACCAACTGAGTATTCCATTTCAGTCAGATGTAACTAGTGTTTAAAAAAATCTATTAAATATATAAATTAATACAAAAACTTACAAAACATAACATTTATAAAATTTGTTAGATAAAAGAATATCAAAAAATATATATATGCATCTCTATGAATCTATGTTGTCATAAAATTAAACACATGTATTATAATTTCCTGGATCTCAGTTTTAAAGTAGGTAGAAGTGAGATATGGTCATTTAAGCCAGGAGGGTTAGAGGCATTTAACTTTAGCTGCCAAATTAACTCTTTTATTTTCTAAAAATGTTTCCCAGTTACCTCCCCTTTCATTTGAGGTGACAACCTCTAAAAGACCAAAAACAATTTTTTTTGTAATTTATACATGACCAAGTATGTTTAAACAGGGAACTGTTCAAATTTCCTTTAGAAATATTATTTGTGTCTGTCTTTAAGAAACAATGAGATTCTCAAATTCAGCGAGTCTTTCAATGACATTTTCTGTAGTCGCATGATGTATCTTTTAATATTTAAGAAGTTTGTTTATTTCATTCATGGTTCTGATGAAATCCCATTAGATTTGGAGGGATGAAAGCACTTAATCAGTTTGTCTTATGCCTTCTGTTTTATTAAATTATTCTCCTGTGGTTTACAAGCCTCAAGTGGATTGCTTCATTTTATAGAAGGGCTTATGTGCTTTGGTACATTTTGCTATGTGAGATATCCCTTCTGGTTTTCCTGGTTTTATATTGGCTGCATGGACACACGTTCCTTTGGTTTTATCTTCTAAGAATGATAGCATTCATAGCTTGCCATTAAGACAATAGTATTGCAACCTTCTCTTCTGATTTCATTTCAAGATTTATCTCAGGATTTCTGTTACAGCTGCTAAACCTATGGCACATGCACTCTAAAAAAGAAACACAGGTTTGCTTTTCAATGAACTTATTCATTTAGAGCAAAATCTTTGGGAGAAGGTGCAAACCATTAACAGCATAGAGTAAATGTAGGGTACTATATATCACCTCCCTGTATATTACATACTAAAGTTCTTCATGCAAACACCATCTCTTTAGCAAACTTCAGCTTGGCCAGCTAAAAACTTGGTTATATTCAACTGGACGTATAAGAGAATTTAAGTACCCTTTTCTGCACTTTTTTTTTAAAAAATACAGTATTTAAATTGATTTAAACTGTGTATGAAGGAGTGTTGAAGGAATTTTTATCTGAAGTTATTCTGCTCTTCAGTAACTTGAACTAAAGCTAGTGTTGGCTGAATTTTGTTATTTGCTAGTAATTACAGGTGTGGGGGTAGCCACATTCTTTGATTTCCTGTCCTTGCATATTTAAACTGGTGCATGTGAAATAATTCCTGCTTTAAAACTTCAGCTTGGCCAGCTAAAAACTTGGTTATATTCAACTGGACATATAAGAGAATTTAAGTACCTTTTCTGCACTTTTTTTTAAAAATACAGTATTTAAATTGATTTAAACTGTGTATGAAGGAGTGTTGAAGGAATTTTTATCTGAAGTTATTCTGCTCTTCAGTAACTTGAACTAAAGCTAGTGTTGGCTGAATTTTGTTATTTGCTAGTAATTACAGGTGTGGGGGTAGCCACATTCTTTGATTTCCTGTCCTTGCATATTTAAACTGGTGCATGTGAAATAATTCCTGCTTTAAAACTTCAGCTTGGCCAGCTAAAAACTTGGTTATATTCAACTGGATGTATAAGAGAATTTAAGTACCTTTTTCTGCACTTTTTTTTAAAAATACAGTATTTAAATTGATTTAAACTGTGTATGAAGGAGTGTTGAAGGAATTTTTATCTGAAGTTATTCTGCTCTTCAGTAACTTGAACTAAAGCTAGTGTTGGCTGAATTTTGTTATTTGCTAGTAATTACAGGTGTGGGGTAGCCACATTCTTTGATTTCCTGTCCTTGCATATTTAAACTGGTGCATGTGAAATAATTCCTGCTTTAAAACTTCAGCTTGGCCAGCTAAAAACTTGGTTATATTCAACTGGACGTATAAGAGAATTTAAGTACCTTTTTCTGCACTTTTTTTTAAAAATACAGTATTTAAATTGATTTAAACTGTGTATGAAGGAGTGTTGAAGGAATTTTTATCTGAAGTTATTCTGCTCTTCAGTAACTTGAACTAAAGCTAGTGTTGGCTGAATTTTGTTATTTGCTAGTAATTACAGGTGTGGGGTAGCCACATTCTTTGATTTCCTGTCCTTGCATATTTAAACTGGTGCATGTGAAATAATTCCTGCTTTAAAACTTCAGCTTGGCCAGCTAAAACTTGGTTATATTCAACTGGACGTATAAGAGAATTTAAGTACCTTTTCTGCACTTTTTTTTTAAAAATACAGTATTTAAATTGATTTAAACTGTGTATGAAGGAGTGTTGAAGGAATTTTTATCTGAAGTTATTCTGCTCTTCAGTAACTTGAACTAAAGCTAGTGTTGGCTGAATTTTGTTATTTGCTAGTAATTACAGGTGTGGGGTAGCCACATTCTTTGATTTCCTGTCCTTGCATATTTAAACTGGTGCATGTGAAATAATTCCTGCTTTAAAACTTCAGCTTGGCCAGCTAAAAACTTGGTTATATTCAACTGGACGTATAAGAGAATTTAAGTACCTTTTTCTGCACTTTTTTTTAAAAAATACAGTATTTAAATTGATTTAAACTGTGTATGAAGGAGTGTTGAAGGAATTTTTATCTGAAGTTATTCTGCTCTTCAGTAACTTGAACTAAAGCTAGTGTTGGCTGAATTTTGTTATTTGCTAGTAATTACAGGTGTGGGGTAGCCACATTCTTTGATTTCCTGTCCTTGCATATTTAAACTGGTGCATGTGAAATAATTCCTGCTTTAAAACTTCAGCTTGGCCAGCTAAAAACTTGGTTATATTCAACTGGACGTATAAGAGAATTTAAGTACCTTTTTCTGCACTTTTTTTTTAAAAATACAGTATTTAAATTGATTTAAACTGTGTATGAAGGAGTGTTGAAGGAATTTTTATCTGAAGTTATTCTGCTCTTCAGTAACTTGAACTAAAGCTAGTGTTGGCTGAATTTTGTTATTAGCTAGTAATTACAGGTGTGGGGGTAGCCACATTCTTTGATTTCCTGTCCTTGCATATTTAAACTGGTGCATGTGAAATAATTCCTGCTTTAAAACTTCAGCTTGGCCAGCTAAAAACTTGGTTATATTCAACAGGACGTATAAGAGAATTTAAGTACCTTTTTCTGCACTTTTTTTTTAAAAAATACAGTGTTTAAATTGATTTAAACTGTGTATGAAGGAGTGTTGAAGGAATTTTTATCTGAAGTTATTCTGCTCTTCAGTAACTTGAACTAAAGCTAGTGTTGGCTGAATTTTGTTATTTGCTAGTAATTACAGGTGTGGGGTAGCCACATTCTTTGATTTCCTGTCCTTGCATATTTAAACTGGTGCATGTGAAATAATTCCTGCTTTAAAACTTCAGCTTGGCCAGCTAAAACTTGGTTATATTCAACTGGACGTATAAGAGAATTTAAGTACCTTTTTCTGCACTTTTTTTAAAAATACAGTATTTAAATTGATTTAAACTGTGTATGAAGGAGTGTTGAAGGAATTTTTATCTGAAGTTATTCTGCTCTTCAGTAACTTGAACTAAAGCTAGTGTTGGCTGAATTTTGTTATTTGCTAGTAATTACAGGTGTGGGGGTAGCCACATTCTTTGATTTCCTGTCCTTGCATATTTAAACTGGTGCATGTGAAATAATTCCTGCTTTAAAACTTCAGCTTGGCCAGCTAAAAACTTGGTTATATTCAACTGGACGTATAAGAGAATTTAAGTACCTTTTTCTGCACTTTTTTTTTAAAAATACAGTATTTAAATTGATTTAAACTGTGTATGAAGGAGTGTTGAAGGAATTTTTATCTGAAGTTATTCTGCTCTTCAGTAACTTGAACTAAAGCTAGTGTTGGCTGAATTTTGTTATTTGCTAGTAATTACAGGTGTGGGGGTAGCCACATTTTTTGATTTCCTGTCCTTGCATATTTAAACTGGTGCATGTGAAATAATTCCTGCTTTAAAACTTCAGCTTGGCCAGCTAAAACTTGGTTATATTCAACTGGACGTATAAGAGAATTTAAGTACCTTTTTCTGCACTTTTTTTTAAAAATACAGTATTTAAATTGATTTAAACTGTGTATGAAGGAGTGTTGAAGGAATTTTTATCTGAAGTTATTCTGCTCTTCAGTTATTCCCACCCACCCGCCCTGTTTTTGTTTTGGTGTTAATCTTAGTGGCATTGTAACTGCCCGCCCCTCAGCCTGCCTCTGGGCCCATCTCATTTGCTCACTCAACTGAGTGCAGTGAGATCATATTCTGATTTCAGGCACTCCTACTGTGTACAAAGAGAGCATCTGGGAAATAGAAAAAAAAAAAAAAATTAAGCTTATTTCCTGCCTTTCTTGTTAAGTGGTACAGACTATTTGTAGGCTTCTGAGCCCCCAAGCCCTTCTGTGTTTGAGGGAAGCCTTCTAGCTTGTTTATTTCTTATAACTAGCCAGTTTTCTAGTTTCAGCACTCAAATCTGTTTCTTTGATCTCAGCACTTGTTCAGAAAAAAAAAAAAAAAAAAAATTTTATCTGCTTTTACTGTACTTGTGTTTTTACCTACTTCTTTTTACTTTTGCATCATCTTAAAATACTCAATTGTATTTATTACTGCTTGGTGTAACTCATTCTAAGCCTTTTGGTTTAAACACTTGGGCTTCGGACCAGTTAGTTGTTTTGCACTGAGAGGGTTTGTGGTCTGCACTGTTGTGGCAGAACAGGTAGCTTACATCCTTCTAGGTTGAGAACTGCTGATTGAGGGCTCAGTGTCTGTTATTCTAAAAGTGTATTAATTCTGGTTTAAGCACTTGGGCTTTCAAGCCAGTTATTTTACATTAAGAGGGTTCGTGGTCTGCACTCTTGTGGGAGGAGAGGCTGGACTCTGCCCTTCTGAGCTGGGAATTTCTGGTTAAAGGCTTATAGTGCATGCATATCTGAACTGTTCCTTACTGAAGTTGGTGCGCCTTGTTTGCTGTGGCATAAACTGGATTCGGGCCTGCTGGATCTAGCTTTGTTTGTGTAACTTGAGCACTAATCCAGACATTCTCTAAAGTATTCAATGGTATTTATTACTGCTTGGTTGTAACTTGATTAAAGTGTAGCTATCATTCAAGTCTTTTGGATTAAGCACTTGGGCTTCAGAACAGTTGTTTTACATTAGGAAGGTTTGTGGCAAGCACTGTGGTGGCAGGACAGGTAGCTTTCATCCTTCTAAGTTGGGAACTGCTGATTGAGAGCCCAGTGTCCAAGTGTATTAGTTCTGGTTTAGGCACTTGGGCTTCAGGCCAGTTATTTTACATTAAGAAGGTTCGTGGTCTGCACTCTTGTGGGAGAAGAGGCTGGACTCTGCCCTTCTGAGCTGGGAATTTTCTGGTTAAAGGTTTATAGTGCCTGAATATTTGAACTGTATCTTACTGAAATTGGTTCACCTTGTTTGCTCTAGCATAGACTAGATCCAGGCCTACTGAATCTAGCTTTGTTTATATGCTTGTTGTTTGTTTGCTTGTTATTTCCTGGAAGCTAATTCCACCTAATACGCAACTTCTCAGCGCTTCTGTGGATCACTAGTGATATCTGCATTGCTTACTGTACTTATTTCCTTGTTTCACTTGAAAGAAAGTTACTGTTTGTCGTTTTGCATTTAGTTACTTGTAACACATTGCACTCAAGTTACCTGGCACTTGCTCACTAAAGCAATTATATAAGTCAGCACTAAAAATTAAAAGCACTACACCCTCACTCCCCACTGGCCCTTGTTTTCAATTAAGGATTTCCCAATATTATTCTAGCATGTCCAAAGGTCAGTTGTCAATCTCTCCGGTCCAGCTGGTGAATCTGGGAATCTTGCGGCAATGTTATAACTGCCTCATGTACACAGACAACCCTCTCCTCCTCCCACATAACACAAATACTTGCGAGTGCAGCTATTTAGCCAAACTGGAGGCTGAGCTCTCTCAACTCAGGACTGGCAAGACCAGACAGGAGGAGAAGGCAACTACACACACCACAAAACCAGCCTCACATAATGCTACCACTCCACTGAATCAAACACATAAACACACAAAGACATACTCGGAGGCTCTGAGTAAAAATTTACCTAAACAGCAGAGGCCTCCAAAGCAGACACCCAAACAACTGCTACCTCAAGACACCCCACAAGCAACACATAAACCACAAAAGCAGTGTGCAAAGCAGTCACAGCCCTTAAGGCCAAATACAACACCAAACATACTTGTCATAGGTGACTCCATAGTCAGACACACTGACGTCCCACTCACCAGGCTGAACAAGGAGAGGGTCACAGTAAGCTGCCTATCGGGCGCTAGAATCCGCCACATAACACAAGCACTCGGGTCACCCCATGGCAAGTACAAATATGACACAGTCATTGTCCATGCTGGTGTGAACGACCTGAGACGTACCTCCCTGGACTACATGAAAAGAGACATAGAGGAGCTCTCTGATTATGTAGCCCAGGCAGGTATGACCCTAACCCTGAGCAGTATCCTTCCTTCACCAAGAATGATGCCACAATATAGAGACAAGATGATCAGCTTTAACAATTGGCTTAATGTCTGGTGTCATTCAAAGGGGATCCAGTGTCTGTCTACCTGGGATGACATGCTTGACAAGCCACGCTGCTTCGCAAGGGATGGCTTGCACCTGTCACCCCTGGGATTCCGGATATTGGCTAAGGCTCTTGCCACCCCATAGTGCCTTGTTTAGGTAAGGCTCAAATTCTAAACCTACCACCCTAGAAAACAAAAATGGGAAGAAACTGAGGGTAATGCTGCTCAATGCCAGAAGTCTAAATCTCAAAATGCACGCACTCGAGGCCCTTCTCAGTATGGAGAACATCGATGTCTGTGCTGTAACTGAAACCTGGTTCAAGGCTCCTGAGAGCACCCGGGCACTATTAGGTTTTACCTCATATCATGCGTTCCGCCCCAAAACCCGGACCACACCACAAAAGGAGGGGGTGTATCCATATTCATAAAGGATACTCACACCTCCAGGTTGGTGGCAACGCATGAAGCTTCGGAAACCATCCAGGTGCAACTAACCATAGGCAAAACTGCTCTACAAATTGTAGCATGCTACAGGCCACCCTCTCAAACTCAGGAACCCCACACAGCCTTCCTGAAGACACTGGAGGGTATAAATGTATCTCCAAACACCATCATATTGGGTGACTTCAACTACCCGAATATAGACTGGGAACATTACTCAAGCCCTAACTTTCTAGCCCAACGGTTCCTGGAGTTCATAAATTCAAATGCCATGGAACAGCTAGTCACTGTTCCCACGAGAGGAGAAAATATACTAGATCTCATTGTCACAAACATGGGGACAAAATGCTCCACACCGAAGTATATCCCTCATGGGTGAGATCTGATCATAAACTAATCTCACTGGAAATCCACATCCCGCCCCCACCCCAAGCAAAAAAGACCATAGTGAAGAACTTCTCTAAAGCAAACTTCACACTACTCAAGACTGGTGTGGTATCCTTCAAGGCCCCTGAGCCAGAGGAAACCACAACCCAAGCTGCAGAAGCCCTTACAAATGCCTTCTATGAACACCTCCAGGACTGCATGGATCAGGCAATCCCAAATAAAACCAAGACTCTTTCCACAAAGGGCAAACGTCCAGTCTGGTGGACCCCAGCCATTAACAAACTTTACAATAAGAGGAGAAAGCTATTACATGATAGAACAAAATCCATAAAAGGGAAGTCACCCCTGATCATTATTAGTAAAAAATACGAGCACTCATAAAATCAACTAAGGCCAATTTTGAGAGAAAAATTGCCATGGATTCAAAGGACAATCATAAGGCCTTTTTCAGCTATGTTAGGAACCTGGGTGGAAACTCCCAGATATGCTCAGAATTAGTCCAAAATGATACAAAAATCACTGAACCCACAGACATTGCCAACATACTGGCAGACAGGTTCAGTGCAAACTTCACCCCTCTCCCCTAAAGGAGAGATAACTATCCCAGCCGAGTGTAGCCTCCCGGACATCTCAAATGCGCAGGTGAAAGCTGCTCTCTCTAAAGCTAAAAACACAGCATCAATGGGACCGGATGGTGTCCCCGGCTGTGTGCTACACGAGCTAAATGAGGAATTAAACCCGCACATAAGGCAGCTGTTTAATCTCAGCCTTACCACAGGATACGTGCCCAAGGAGTGGCATACGGCAACTGTGGTCCCACTCCACAAAGGCGGTGCCTCTACGGACCCTGGTAATTACCGCCCCATAAGCTTAACAAGTCTAGTCTGCAAAGCTATGGAGAGGATCATAATGGAGCTCATAAACAAAGATATAGGGGACTTGCAGACATTGGACCCAACCCAGTTTGGCTTTGTCAAGGGAAGATCATGCCTTTTGAACTTGGTTGACTTCTTCGAAACAGTCACCAAGGCCATTGATGAGGGAAAGGCAGTCCATCAGCCTACCTTGACCTTGCAAAGGCTTTCGACACAATACCCCACTCGGGTATTGTAGAAAAACTTACCAGCTTAAATGTAAACCCATATGTCACAAGATGGGTTGCAAACTGGCTTAAGGACAGAACCCACAGGGTTAGAGTTGCTGGCGCTGTGTCAGACTCCAAGCCGGTCACAAGTGGTGTCCCACAGGGCTCGGTCCTTGGCCCCTATTGTTTGGCATCTACTTCTCAGAAGTACAGGCCAACATGGGAGGACTTTGGCTGACAAAGTTTGCAGACGACTGCAAACTGGGCCATAGTGGAAAGTGCATCGGACACGGATATCCTTCAGAAGGGACTCACGGAAACAGATAGCTGGTGCCAGAGCCATGGCCTGAAGTTAAACGCCAAAAATGTATAGTCATACCCTTCGGGAAAAACAAGGTAACCCCAAGCTACCATATAGGTGGCAATCCACTAAGCACAGAAGAGGTTATCAGGGACCTGGGGACCCAGGTTGACAGTGGCCTTTCTTTTGACACTCACATTGCTAAAGTGGTTAGAAAGACCTTCTACATTGCCCACCTGATCATGAAGGGATTCACATCCAGATCTAGTGAGGTCATTGTTCCCCTGTACTCTTCACTTATCAGACCAATGATCGAGTACAATGCCCCATTCAGGATGTATCTCACCCGACATCTGCAGCAATTGGAGAGACCCCAAAGTTCCTCACCAAAAGGATAAAGGGACTCCAAAATCTGTCATATGCTGCCAGATTGAAGAAACTCCAGCTCTATTCAGTCGCATACCGTCTGCTCAGAGGTGACATGTGCCTGACATACAAGGCCATGTCCAACCCGGAATTAATGGACATGCTCCACCTCAAAAAATCCAAATCCACCAAAACCACTAGAGCAAGCGACTTAAACCTTAGCACGGATATAAATAGGACGTGCTGGAGGGATAGATTTATCACTCAGAGACTCCCTATGCTGTGGAATAAAATCCCGGTCCATGTGAGGCAGAGCACCTCGCTGACTCTGTTCAAGAGAAATCTAGACTTGTGGATGGGAGATCGTAGGTTTACCCCAGGAATTATCTCTGTGTCACTGCTGGACAGAGGCACAACAAACTAATGGGCACAGTATTTTTTCATATAAGGGGTGGCGTAAGCCACAGTAATTTGGGCTAGGCTTATAAATGCCTTAGGGCAGATAGCGTAGTATAAACCTATGAACCTATGAACCTAAATGAAAGAGTTTTCTCCCAAGGCTAATGATGTCCTGCATTGTGAAGGTAACAATCTTACAAAAAATAAACTCGGCATCAGTATCAGAAAGAGCATTGTTCATAGCAAGATCTGCCCCCACATTTCAAATAGAAACATATAGATAGACAGACAGACAGATATGCAGACATGGCAGATTGTGTACCTTAGACCCTAGGTGGTGTTCAAACAAGGAACCCCCCGCCCCCCACCCCAACACATTTTTAAGACAATGCATAACTATACATGCTCTTTTGGACTTTCCTTCCTGATTGTTTGAAATATAATATTAAAGCAAATTTTGTTTGAGTGTTTGTACTAGATGTGAGTAGTCATAAATGTGTTTTCTAGCAAGAAAGTGATTTAAATTTGCTAATACCAACAAATGACTCATTTCAGAACATTCCAACCATTAAAAAACACTTAAACTGCTATTATGATAGTTCACCAATGTCTATATCCATCATTTACAGCTACTTCATTAACTGTTTGTATTTCACATTCCTGATTATGATAAAATGGCTACAGTAAATTATTCCAGCTTACTCTACATAAATGCATAATGGTCCTAGAAAGCCAGACTAATAATTGTTTAACATGATCATGACTGCAGTGTCAGTCATTTTCATAGCTAAAAGCTTCCAGATCCAGCAATTATAGCGATATTGTTGACTGTGTGTACCATAGATGCCCGATTGTGATAAATAACTAACTAAATAAATAGAAATGATAATAGTAATAATAATAATAATATAAATAATAATAGCCACAGCAATGCATTTCAAGTTTGTTGTATACAAAACTAAAGGGAGTACACACTTAAAACATCTCACAGAAATGTTAAAATATCTTTATTTTAAATAACATTTCAGTACTTTTGTCCCTTTCCCATTTGGGACTTCATCAGAAGCACATAACATTTACTTACACCACTTAAACACTAAAAAAAAGAATTATATGCCCATATTACCTGATTATGCACAAAAACATATTGCTGTACTTCAAAACACTTCAAATAATTTTAAATAAGTTAACATTAGTTAAAAATAAATGCTAATAAACAAATACAAAATAAATGTGTGAAACTTACTATATATATATATATATATATATATATATATATATATATATATATATATATATATATATATATATATATAGGGTCTATGTTAAATGTTCGAACATCCAAAATGTCGAACATTACATGGTCAAGACCAAATGTTCGACATTTGGATGTTCGAACATCAAATAAAAAAATGTAAAAACAGAAAAAAACACTTTAACAGTGTAGGCGGGGGGCAAGCCCCCCTGCACCCCCCACACTCCCTACTTAAATATACCAATTTCGAGACCACATTAAGTGCAGAAAAGGGAAATTATCCCTATCTGCACCGTATGATGCCGTTGAAAGTCTATCTTCGAGCACTCAAAATTTCGAACATTTGGTCTTGACCATGTAAAGTTTGAAATTTTGAGTGTTCAAAGATTTGACAGGTACCCTATATATATATATATATATATATATATATATATATATATATATATATATATATATATATATATATATATATATTATAATTAAGTAGTCAATTAATTGTCTTTTAATTTACAACAGCTAAATTATACTTTAACAGGATATATAGGAACTCTGATTTCCTGATGAGTATACTCTTGTAGGAAGCAAAATATGTGCTGTATGGCAGCTCACTGCAATAAGACTTCCACTGCCTCCCCTTTCATTATGGTGTAGTCTGTACAACACTATTGTTATATACCTGTGTGCCCCTGCTTGAGAACTGGCAATAGTAACATTACCATATGCATGCTTTAACTATTTTTCTGGATTGTGCTGAACAGCTGCAAATAACCTAAGGATTCCTCCCCCCTCATGTCTGCCCTATAGGCAGTATGCTCATCTAACATAGGCATAGCGTCTGGGGGCATCCAGACACAATGCCCTTAACATTATATTCTGCCCCTGGTGACACCCCAGCGTTCACCATATTTACATCTCTTCACTGTCTACCTATTCCTGTTCAACCCTGTCTTGTACTGATTAGGCAGACCAACAAATGTATGACATTGGTACCCCACTGTATGTATATATTACCAGCCCATTAATATGGTCTACACTCTTCTTATGTAAATGCATGGCTGCCAAAGGTGCTGAACAGCAGGGATTAGACAAGTACAGCTCTACCAAGATCAATATCTTGCTACATGCTGAAAGGATCCCTGAATAATTGCTTCATGGGATAGAGGTACCCATCATCCTCTAGTGGGCTAAACATGGGACACAGTGTTCCATGACATGAGCGCTGTGAGTGGGAGAAATTACACAACACTGCAATGTTGGAAGTGTGTCACTGATATGATGAGGTAGGTTTTGCAGAAAGCACACAAAATAGCAGCAGAAAGGACTGCAACTGGAGGTGCCCCCCTCTCAGTACAATCCTTAAACACACTGTTTCTTGGCATCGCTGCACAATGATAATGAGGGAATGGGTATCATACTGGGAGGTGTTAATGTGTTACATGTGGTTCTGGGAGTGGCCTGACACTAGACATGTCACATGGAGACCATGCAAGTTGGTAGTCATACTAGAATGCTATTCAGCAACTATATCCAGACTGACATTAGTGACCACACTGATCACTGTAAATGTGCCTCACAGGCACTTTAAGAATTCATATTCACTTGGCCCACAAAAAGGTGTCTGATTATTACCAGCACACGTCTGCCTTTCTTGTACACGAATACCTCAGTACATCATGGCTTGTAGGGTGGGTATGATCACACCAGTATTTCTTGTACTGGTTACTCAGGTCAGACCAATGCAATTGTAGTAGTTGCAGAGGCTGGACCAGGAAAACAGGTTGGGGTCAGCATCAGCACAGGGTCTGATGATGATACAACAGGCCAACTCACAGTCCCCAGGACAACTGACACTGCTTGTCTTCCTCATGGATGGCCCTAACAGGCCAACTCAGTCCCCAGGACAACTGACACTGCTTCTCTTCCTCATGGATGGCCCTACACCCTTCATCCAGGATGATGCTGTTGCAACTCCCACACCTAGGATGTACAGTATAGGAGGTCACCAAGAGTGCTGAGGGTAGGACCTCCTGTGACTGACAGCACTGCCACTGCTACCACTGGGCTTATGGCTGCAGACAATTGCACCACATCTGACATGCAGATACTCACAATAATGTGGCCTACCAGTGGTAGGTGGTAACCACTGTCATAGCCTGCTTAAGATATGCATGCTGTTCTAGCTGTCAATCAAAAGATATGCAGGGCCCTAATCTGTGCATAGTCTGCAGCTATGTATTCTGACCTGTGGATGACTAGTGTAGTGCAAGGCTGATGGGAGGATCTCACCATCAACTACCAAAGCTTGTAGTCTATGGATGGTGCCCTGACAGGACTCATGCAGCTTGTGATGGCATATGTGACATCCATGGTCACCTCCTTACAGATGTTAGCCACTGCTGCCATCATCAGCCACCACCCTAGTATTGTCCATCAGGGATGTGTGCATACCCCTCGTGGCCACATAAGATGACCAACATGAGGAACACAGTCAGCACCTCCCATGGTAGTTGGATTACCATACCACACCTCTTACTGGGGGTGGCCTTGTCACTTAGTCACTCAGGGTGGGGCACACCATTTGAAAAATAAAGCAGTTTGTTTTCATCTGTGATCTTTTCAGTTCCTTAAGTCTGCTTAGAAAATACTTTGTGGTGACAATGTTATTTTATTGAGTCTGCAACAACAAATATAGGTTCATAGTTATATACTAGGCTAACAACCACCGGGGCCTTTATAAGCATAGCTGTGCAATCCAACCCAATTGTATCTTTATGTGTCATTGGCATTTATTAGAAAGGGGCAGGTTAGGAAGTTTCTAGTGGTTTTGTGGAGGGGTATGTTAGTTTGGGCATTATTGTCTGTCTCTATCACAGAAATGTGTGTGTCTGTGTGTCTGTGTGTCTGTGTGTCTGTGTGTCTGTGTGTGTCTGTGTGTGTCTGTGTGTGTCTGTGTGTGTCTGTGTGTGTCTGTGTGTGTGTCTGTGTGTGTGTCTGTGTGTGTGTCTGTGTGTGTGTCTGTGTGTGTGTCTGTGTGTGTGTTTATCTATCGATCTATATATAAATGTATGGAATTATGACATTCCATCAAAAGCACAAAACATTGAAATTCAGAACACTGAATTAGAAAAATACAAAAAATGTGTTTTGTTTGCAAGGGGACAAGCCCCTTTCACCACACTCCCTGATAATTATATATATTATCTGCAAGATTCAACTACAGCGGGGAAAGAGCAAAATCACTCTCCCTGCTGTACCATCTACCAGCATATTTGAAAAACTATTTTGCTTTAAAATGCCAATAGCAAATTAATTCAATCAAATAAATGTGATACATTTTAATAAGCACAACCACCATGAGTAGACTAGATTTCATTTTAAGCTGACAAAAATTCATCTGTAAAAATGTTCCTGGTTTTGTAAGCTGTATCTAAACACTGAAACCTTGTGATGTAGATCATGCATGTTTAAGTGCTTCAAGACAGAGACAGGTTTCACACCTGTCTGTTTAAAAGGAAAATTTAAAGATGTCTGTCCAAAAGGGAAAATTTTACATTTATAGTGGACTTCACACTCATTCTTTAATAGTGCTATAAATGCTTTGGGCCAGATTCAATAAGGCCTATACTAAATGTTCACCAAGTGTACACTCTTCTAACTGAGCAGACAACACAGACATAACTCACACTTTCTTCCTCCTAATTTTAGTTTTTCTACTGATATTCTTGCAGTTTTAAATATTGACAGGGATTCATAAAGGTTATCAGAAAGTGTAGACTCAATGTACACTTAGTGTAATCTTTCTGAGTGACTAGAAAGCACAAAAAATGTGCTAAGAATTTTATTGAATACATATTGTGTACACTTAGTGTAGGCTTTATTGATACTGGGCCTTAGTCCTTTTTTTTTAACCAGGGATCAGATTTTCTTCAATCCATGACCAAGGTCAGAGAAGTATATCTTTTTACATGCAGCAGAAAATGATGAAAAAAAATTGCATTAAAATAGTCTGTGTGTTATGTATAAATGATGTGTATTAGGAATTAGCTACTTTTGAATATTAAAAGTAATATCTTGTGAATGATAAATTGGGTATTTGACAGGGTGCATGAGCAAGCTGATATGATTCTATAATAATACACAGTGAAATGATCAACAGGGAATGTTCAGGGCTTGAGTTAATGAAAAGTGTTTGCAAAAAGTTATAAAAATATGAAAAATATTCTATAATTCCATTTAAAATGCAAACTGGAGTGTGATGCTCTCATGCTGGGGAAATGTAGGTAGTAAGTGTTAGTGAAAATGACATTAAAACACAGTAGGTAACCAATGCAACTAAAGAGCTATATGTTTGATAAAGCACTTATGAATATTAGCAATATTTGCATGAATATCATTATAGGTGTTTGACCTACAGGTAAGCAAATGCTGCAGTCTTTTAGTCACAGTAAGGCATATGACTTTCCCACTTAAACATGCCTTCTAGCATGCATTGCTTCATAGATTAATACTGTTCTTTGAAATCTCATATAAATATTCTGTGTGTAATTTACACACTTTGTCCAATATTACAAAAAAGAAGGAAGATTCTCGTCTTTTCATCCATCATTGAACAGCTCTTGAAGAGATGACTAACTTTGCTATTGATACTATTGGATGTCCTGCATGATTACAGCTCTATAACCCCTTGTTTTGATGTAATATTAGTGATTTTGTTTTGCTAAAAATATATTTTAATAAATCTGTGTTAGAAAATCAGTGCCACAAGATGTGCTTTAGAAAGTAAAAACATTGTGTGATCAAACATCTAAGGAATAACTTAGCTGTTTTTTTCTAATAATCTTCATTTGAGAGAACTTATGAATCGTAAGTGGAAGGTTTTCAAAGCATGATTACTGAAAAAATATTTTGAGGAAGAAAGTGGTTTCCTGGCATCAAAGGTTTCAGAAAGCATGCAGCTTACTTAGGCTACGTTATTCAGGGCTTAGTTTAATGGTACACCCATAAGAGGCTCAACTTTCCTGGACATAGTACTCACTAACATGGGAGAACATTGCAAACCCCTGTGTGATGGGCTACCTGGTAAGATCATACCATAAATCAGTTTATTTCAATGTAATTATAAGACTAGATACCTTATCAAGCTCAAAAATGCTTAACAATTTTTTTCAAAGACAAACTACCTCCTACTAAGTGATTGTATAAGAAGTTTCAAAACCCCCTTGAATGCAGTTAACATGGACTCCTATGCAGAGGTTTACACTAATGCCCTACATAACGACAGTTGTATAGAATTGGTTGCACCTGACCAGATTAAAACCAGGTCTTGCCAAAAAAATAAGCCACCCTGGTGGAACTCTAGTATAAATAGGCTATGCAACAAGAGAAAGAAACTAATTTCCAAGAACAGGAGGGAACTGGATCAGCATAGGAAGAAATCCCTCTCTAACTTAAACAAACAAATTAGAGATCTTGTCAAGTTCTCCAAAGCTAATTACAAAGCAAAAATAACCTCCCTAGCTGGGGATAATCACAAGGCTTTCTTTAACTACATCCCAAATCTAAAAGGAAATACTCAGCTATGCATTGAACTGGTTGTGGATGGCAACCTGCTAGCTTACAGGTTAGGGGCAACTTTATCCCTCCCATCTCCTCTAGTCATCCCTCAAAGTATACCTGTCACCATTCCTCAGCCTAGTATTACAAGAGAACAGATCATCTCAATGCTCTCCAAGGCCAACAACACATCATCAGTGTGACCAGACAACATCCCAGGTTGCCTTTTAAACAACTTAAAACATGAACTAACAGATCCACTTGGATCCCCTGTTTATACTGCCTTTAATTTTCTACTTTGATTTGTCTAACATATCTATTGTGAAACCAATTTGTTCATATTCAACACTATAACTTTTTTTCTCTTTTTTAAGTATTATCATCTATTTGTGTAAACTGTGCTTGTAAAAGACCTACTTAGTGATTGTATAACCTCTATTGTAAACTGCTGCATTTCTTGGAGCTTTTCTCCTCGGGTCTCCACTGAAAATGGGTCCCAAGCCCAGTTGGACTAACCCGGTTAACAAATGTCAATAAATAAATAAATAAATAAATGTTTAACCACAGCCTGCGAACTGGCTATGTTTCAGTGGAATGGAGGACAGCAACAGTAATCCTCCTCACAAAGGTGGACTGTGACAGCCCTCTTTACCCCGGGCCAGTAATCAAGGAGCATCAGTCCTGATCACTGACACTATATATATATATATATATATATATATATATATATATATATATATATATATATATATATATACACACACACACACACACACACACACACACACACACACACACACACACACACACACACACACACACAGCTGAGAAAGGCTGACACAGATTCATCAGCTGTGTCCCCTCTCTCCAGACTACAAGGTAAAATACTCTAAGGCTCTTACAAAGGGTAACCAATTATAATATGTCAAATTAATACTGATATAAATGGTAGTGTGACCGATACAGTAAGGCTTATTGGAGTGGCTACAGTGTCATTAAAATAAGCACAGGCACTCTCAAGATGTTGTAAGTATTCTTTAAAAGACCAGCCACAATGAAAAGGTATAAAATATTTAATAGATAATAAAATAGAGAACAGAAGAATACTTAATATTTAGTTACAATAAACAACAGAATTTTCAGTCACAGGAAATATAAAAATAATAAAAAAAAAAAAAATAATAGAACCTCACAGATGCGGAAAAAGAAATAATATTAAACTAATCTCACTGTACTTTTCCTAGCTGAACTAAAGAGAAAAAAACTGTCCATAGGTACTCACTTATTATCGCAAGGTAAGATGTATTGCTGAGATGCTCACTTCCACAAGGCAAGATGAGATACTACACACTGACTGAACTAAACAACCAACAACTATCAACTACCTGTAATAACTGACATAAATCTTTTAAATCCGATTCCAATGAAAAACAAAAACAAACAACTGCTGCTGCCAGAGTTCCATCCTTCAGATGGTTATAGAATGACAACACATTTAATCACTCGACTCTGGCACAATACACCTTCAGAACTCTGGTAATATTCTGTGGAAGCATTTTTGACATAAGCAACTTTTACAAATAGATTTTAAATGCAAGCATCTGTACAAATCAATGTGATAGTCAAATGACACAAGACTATTTACAAAATTTCAGTCAGCCATGCTGGAATATGACACTCATGCACTGTCTTACTTCTCCTGGTATAGCTGGCAATGCCTTACAATGTCACATCCCCCCCCCCTTTAAAGACTCAAGCTAGTTTTTCAAGTGACTCTGGAAAAAGTTTGCTTGAGAGAAATGGGCCTGTCTGGGAACACATTAACCTATACCCTATCTCGAGAATACATCTGCATTGGAATTGCTGTAATCTGGACTTTCTAACACAGGGGGGTCCTCCAAAAAACCCTTTAAGCTTCTGGAATACCTGCTGACAGGCTGGGGTCCACACTACCTTATCTCTCCTGTTTTTCCTTGTCAGGTCTGTGAGGGGAGCAGCAATTGTAGTATAATTGGGAACAAACTTTCTAAAGTACCCCGCTGTCTCCAAGAATACTCTCACTTGCTTTTCAGTAACAGGGGCAGGTCACATCTGCATAGCTTTCATCTTAGTAGATTCTTGCCTAATCTTACCACTCCCCACTTTATGTTCCAGGTGAGAGACCTCTGCCATATCCACCTGCCACTTACTTGGCTTAATGGTCAACCCTGCCCTTAGCAGTCTACCCAGGACCTCCCTGGCATGCTGAGGCTTCATTCATGTGCTCCTGCCTCCTGCCAAGCAGGTTTATTATATAATTAACATCAATGACCTTCCTTACCACTCCAAAGGGTCCCTCCCAAGCTGCCTGCAGTTATTGTGTTTGACAGGAATAAGCACCATAACCTGCTGTCCTACAGCATACTCACAGGCTCGAGCATTCCTGTCATACCAGACCTTTTTCTACTGTTGGGCTGCTGCCAGGTTCTCCTGGGTCAAGTCCATGAGCTCCCTAAGCCTTGTCTTTCCATTTAGGACATATACCACAACAGACTCCTTGTGGGATTCACACTCTGCTTCCCACTCATCACAAATCATATCTAAAGACCCCCTCACCCTATGCCCATACAGTAACTCAAAGGGTGAAAAACCTGTGGATTCCTGGTGTACCCCTCTGTATGTAAACAGCAGATGGAGCAAATATTTGTCCCACACTCCTATGCTGGTTTGCAAATGCCCATAGCATGGTCTTTAGTGCAAAGTTTAACTTCTCCACAAGACCATTAGTCTGGAGATTGTAGGGGGTGGCATTTAGGTGCTTCACCCCACAACACTTCCACAGACAAGCCAGCAGGTCTGACAAAAAATTGGCACCTCTGTCAGTCAGTATTTTTCTCAAGAAACCTATGCTGCTGAAAATTTCTAACAAAGCATTTGCCAGCTACTCTGCCTCAATGGAGGACAGAGCCACTACCTCAGGGTATCTGGTAGCATGGTCTACTACCACCAGGATATACTTCTTCCCTGTGGAACTTGGGGTACTCAGAGGCCCCACAATACCCATAGTTACCCTCTGAAATGGCTCCTCAATTACAGGCAAAGGCTTTGACGGAACATTGGCCTTGTCCTCTGCCTTGCCTAACATTTGGCATTACTCACAGGTCCTGCAGTACCATGTTACATCCCTTGCAATCCCAGGTCAATAAAAGTTCTGCATAATATGACTTTTGGTGCACTTTATACCCATATGACCTGAAAAAGGAATGTCATAGACTATGGCTAGAAGTGCCAGATGGTAGGATTTAGGCACTACCAACTGCTGTACTACCTCAACCTCTAGCCCTCCCTCAGGGGTCTACCCTCTGTACAGTAACCCTTTGTTCTAGTATACAGACTCTCCTGTTTCTTGAGCATTAGGTGCCTCCTTAGCTACTTCCCTCAAGCCTCGTAATGTAGGCCCCAAAAGCTGAGCCTGTCTCAACTCTACTTTCATGACCCTTCTTAGCTCCCCTTCCACAGGAAGCCTAGTATATTCTGACAACTGTGCCTTCCTGTCAGCCTGGGTACTACCACTCACCTCTGTCCTTGCAGTCACCTTGTCCATAGAAACATTATTACCTACCAGCAGCTGTGGCTCACTTTCAGGCTCACTGCTACAAGGTAGCTTCCTCCCTGAAATAATCACATCAACAACCCCAGCTTCATGCATGGAGTCTGTCTGGGTCCCCCCCAGCTACCAGACATACCTGCCTGTCTCCAAGCCTTACTGCATGCAACTGCATGCACACAAGGTACTACATTATCAAAACCATTCCATATTAAGACATCTGCAAGGAAATCCTCAAACACACCTACCTGCTTATTCCCTTTTCCACCCTCCCAGTCAAGGTTAACCCTTAGCCAAAGGTATTTCAAATGGAGTCCCTCCTAAAACTCTAACTGGGGTGGAGTGCCCAAGCAAGTATGGCTCTTCTTTAAACAGTGCAGGCTTCACAATGGTTATGCCAGAGGCTGTGTCTCTCTTAGCAGTGGCCTGTCTTCCATCCAGTAAGATAGGCTACAAACTCTGGTGACCCTTCTTGGTACCCCTGTGCTCTCCAGACAACTTACAACTGGCAGGCTGTAATTCCTGCTTGCTGGCTCCTTCACCTTTTGTTCCCCACCTTGTTTCAGTGGACATCTGTATGCTTCATAGTCCCCTTGGTTACATTTAAAACTTCTAACCATCAATCCTGGCCATGTACCTGAAATACTGGCTTCCCCTTTTACTGGTAGACTCTGCTGGGGTGATTTAGGCTGCCCACCATGAGTTCCCTTATATCTATGTGCAGCACTGGGTATTTCCTTCTTATGCAGTGATGTTCTGCTTGCTAAGTAGAGATCCCTTTTTCTCCCCAGCTCATCTGCAGAGTTACATTCTTGGCCTGTCAGACAGATTATCATGTCCTTAGGCAAAGTGCTAAGTGATTATTCCCTTAGCAAGAGGTCTGCCAGCCTTTCAAAAGTGATGCCTGACACCCACTCACCCACCTATGAAAGTAAGTGCTTATCTCAGCAATATAATCACATGCACTTTCATCTGCCTTGCATCTAAGTTCATGAAACTTTTTTCTGTAAGCTTCAGGTGTTAACTTAAAACAGTCTAGCAAACATTGTTTTACTTTTTCATAACTTAAACAGCCAGTATCAGACAATTTAGAAACAGCAGTTACAGTTTTACCATGGAGCAAAAGGGTCAGGAACTATACCCAGAGCCTTTGGACAGCATCGTACTGTTTACATACCTTTTCAAATATAGGAATAAAACTATCAAAATCATCCCTCTCTGCAAATTGTGGAAGAAATTTACTGACCTTTATTGCTTTTGGGTTCCAGTTATTCCCTTCCCCATTATCTCCATGACCCTGATGAAAGATCAGCATCTTCCTTTCATGATGAAGCTGCTTCTCCTTTTCTTCAGCCTCCAAACACCTCAGTCTCTCTTCTGATTCTAATTCTAAACACCACAGTCTCTGATCTCCAAATGTTTGGCCTTCAGTTCATGCTGATGCTGCTTTTCCTTTTCTTCAGCCTACAGTTCAAGTCTCTTTAACTCCAGATTGATTTTTAAGTCCTCTTAGGGAAAGGCAAACTTAACTGTCCTGTTTCCAAAAGCTACACACCCCCAACACTGGACTGGCTATCTCCCTGGCTGCTGGACCATGCTGCAGGTATGATTAAGCCTTAAATCATATCCTCTTTAGTCAGGTTGGCACACACCTTTACACACCTTGGCCAAATGTTTTTTTGTCAGCTTGCTATAATCCTCTGCTGACATCTTTGTCTGCTTTCCCTTACTAAACTAACTAACAAAAATAAATAAAACTGTTGAGAGTACACACACCTTCAGTGGCAACTACTTACACACTACTGAAGTTCAATTAATATCCCCTGCTATGACACCAATATGTGATGGCCCCTCTCTACCCTAGGCCAGTAATCAAGGAGCCCCAATCCTCATCACTGACACAGGTGAGAGGGGGCCACTAAAACACAGGGATGAATTTACACAGTATTTTAAATGCAGCTCTCCGCATCAAGTGAAGTTCCCCTCAAGAGCACACAAGGAATCTGCTCCAGACCTGGGACTGGACTCTGTTTCTCCAGATCCCAGACAAGACTCACTTTGGAGCACTGTGTACCAGTTCCAAGTATCTGACACACACACTTGAATATCTGATTTTCACGCGCGCGCACACACACACACACACACACACACACACACACACACACACACACACACACACACACACACTGGAAAGGCTGACATAGATTTACCAGCTGTCTCCCTTTTCTCCAGACTACAAGGTAGATTGCTGCCACCAGCCAGATACTCTAAGGCTCTTACAAAGGGTAACCAATTATGTTGTGTCAAATTAAAACTGATATAAATGGTAGAGTGTGACTGAAGCAGTAAAGCTTATTGGAGTGGCCACGGTGTCACTAAAATAAGCATAATTATTTTTAAGATGTTAAAATTTTTCTCTACAAGACCAGCCACACTGAAAAGGCATAAAATATTTAATAATGGATAATAAAACAGAGAACAGGAGAATCCTTAATATTTAGTTACAATAAACAACAGAGTTTCAGTTACAGGAAATATAAAAATAACACAGCTGGATAGAATCTCACAGATGCAGAAAAATAAATAATACTAAACTAATCTCACTATACTTTTCCTAATGAAACTAAAGAGAAAATGTCGCTAGTTAACAAACTTATTATCGCAAGCCAAAATGTATTGCTGAGATGCTCACTTCAACAAAGCAAGATGAGATACTACACACTGACTAAACTGTACAACTAACAACTAACTGTGAAAACTGACATAGATATTTTATATCAGATTTCAAAGAAAAACAAAGAACAAACTGCTGTTGAAAGAGTTTCGTTCTTCAGCTGGTTGTAGAATGACATCACATTCAGTCACCTAAGTCTGGCACAATACACCTTTAGAACTCTGTTTAAATTCTGCTGCAGCATTTTTAACAAAAGGAACTTTTACAAATACATTTTTAATACAAGCATCTTTAAAAATCAGGGTTCTATGCTGGACTCCTTACTGTTCAGAATTTATTTCGTGGAAGTCCAGACCAACTTGGAAAGCCTGTGGCTGACCTGGTTCACTGATGATTGCAAATTGGGAGCAATTACTGAGTCCCCCAAAAGTGTTAATATAATGCAGACAGGGTTAACACTGACATATGATTGGTGCCAAAGCCATGGATTAAAGCTAAATGCAAAAAATGCATTATTATTCCCTTTGAAAAAAAAGCTGAATCTCTGATAATTACATTATAGACAGCACCCCCTTAAGTCTAGACCCAGTGGTAAGGGATCTGGGTACTCACATTGATAGCAATCTGAACTTTGACCACTATGTATCCACAGTAGTAAGGAAATCCTTCTATGTGGCATATCTTATAAGTAAAGGGATCACATCTAGATCTAAGGATATTATAATTCCATTATACTTGTCCCTTATCAGGCCAATAATTAAGTACAATGCTCCCTTTTGCATGTACCTCACCAGACACCTGCAACAACTAGAGAGTCCACAGAAGTTTCTCACCAAGAAATTACAGGGTACACAAAACAAGTCTTACACAGAGACTGAAAGCCCTGTCACTGTATTCTGTCTCCTACAGGTTTCTAAGGGGTGACCTGTGCCTGGCTCACAGGGCAGTCTTTAACCTGGCCCTAACAGAAATGCTACACATTCATAAATCAAACTGCAGTAGGGTCGCTTGCTCCAAGGATCTTAACCTAGCCTCTGATATGAACAGTCCTGGGGTGGCACCCATGTCCCTCCTGGACAGAGAAAGTTGGTATTAACTACCATAGACCCATACCTCTGTGAAATTCACTCACCTAACCACCAATAATTGGGGCAACTTGGGATAAATATGGCTAGGGTTGTAAGGGCTCTAGGGCCATTAGCCTAGTAACCCCCTACGAACTATGAAATCTCCTTTTCTCATGGTTGTTGCATCAAGAAGGAGGCTCTCTGAACTGCAGACTCACTCATAGCTACAAACCTCAATACACAATATGTCATAATAAGGAAAAATAAGTTCTCATATTTTAGTTTTAGTAATAAGATCCAAAGGATCTTGAGGAAATTCATATGGGGGTACCCTGCATACTCAGGATGAATTGAATGGAGACAGAACTAGTTTTGGTTTCTGGATTCCAGATCTAGAATTGCGTGTGGTAGGTCAGCTGTTTCCAAACTTAAAATTCTGGAACATTTTGGCTAAGGTTAAAAGTAAAAAAAAATGAATGCACAGTTTACATTTAAGAAATTATTAGATATTCTAGTGTCGGGGGAGATTATTTTTTGTCTACTGATATGCAATTTACAGTACTGGTAAAAGTATAAGGTAATAATTTCTGGCCTATATTTCCAGTTTCCTCTGTTAATCCATAGACAAAAGGGACTGGAATATTCTTTACAAATTTCTTTGTAATGTAGGGGCAAAGGTGTTATTTAAGGTGACAGAAAGTTAGAATGATGTAACAAGGATTTTTGTAGAAAGTAAGTTTGCAATATTATCTTAAACCCTTAAGTGCTGTTGTACTTCCTCATTCTAAGTTCCTTTTGGATCAATTTATGGCTGCAGGCACTGAAAAGATGCAGTGAAAGACTCAATTCATATGGCCAGGAGTTGTCTGGGATCTGTATAAAGTCGGAGAGAGAGAACCTATAGATTGGAGATAGGAATTGCTGGATCAAAGTTTGATTGAGTGCTTTCAGGTAAAAATTACCAAGGAATAGGTCTATATTTTTCCAGGCATATCGCAACATACTCGCAGTGACATTGCATAGTATCAGTTGAATGATAATTCATACTGCTGGCACTGGTGTGGCAGTCTTACTGACTGTTTGGATGCATGTTGGTATTGTCCCATGATTAAGGAATGGTGGAATTATACAGAGAATTTTATTAACCTCCTTACCTAGGGTTTAGGAAAACAGAGAACGCTGTCTACTTAGGTTGGATATAGGCATTACCAGACAGCAACAACAAAAATATTTTGAAACTGACATTATGATAATAAGCAGATGTATTTTAAAATATTGGAATCAGCTTATTTACTTATTTGCATTTGTTTACCGGGATGGTCCACTGGACCCATTTTCAATGGAGGCCCAGGAAGAAAAGCTCCACATTAAAGGCAGTACATATAACTAGACAGTACATATAATTAACAGCATATAGTATACACATGATATACTTCATACAGTAGATTCAGTACAGAAATTCAGATACAATGGAACAACATGGTAAAACATGCTGCTAATAGGAAGGGAATTATGTTAAATCCTACAGCAGCTTGTAAATGTTTCACCTCCCAAGCCCCTGATTACACTTATCAAGGATACCAGAACTTGTCAGAGATTTGGGATGCATGGCTAGGCTTAAAAAGGCCCTTGCGGTTGTTAGCCTAGTAAACACCTATGAACCTATAACTGATTAAGGACCTCCCTTAATATGTAGTAGAATCCCTTCTCTGAGGGTACGTGACAGCAAAGTTCTATAGGAAGACAAAAATGGGATACCCAGGTCAGCAGGGGTGAGAGAGATGATTTTTTTGAGGAGGGGCCATCACTCTGTTTTCTCTCTCCCTTGAGAACTTTGCTTTCGCTCAAGGCAGAGACATTGTATGATAACATTAGGCTTCCTGTGATGTAATTTTGTAGTTTATTACTCCATCAACAGTAATACATTTTAATACAGAAAAAAATATTTGAAAGGCCTGATCTCTTCAGGATGGGGGCCTATGACTTGTCTCTTTCTACTTGGTTGGTAGGGATATTATATTTGCTTGATTGTGTTTTTATGGATATTATGTTTGCTTGATGATCATATTTGTGTATATATTTTTTTCTGAGATATGATAAACTCTGGTACAGTGGCATTTAAGTAGTTGAGTGATCTATTGATTTTGGATAAAGGTAGTAATGGCTGCTGAGTCATATGCCTCTAGAAATATGCAGGGGCAAGGGGCTACTAAAAAGAAGAGTGGGCTAATAATAAATATTGATGGTTTGTCTAAAAGAAATGGGCTCTGATGTCATGCTGGAAGCACATCCTGTGAAAAAGGTGGAATGAAATATCTTGCCACTTCATGTGTTTTTGCTTTCAAAGGGAGAGTGCAAGGTAGGGGTATTTGTATCCTTCTCAGATGGATAGGAGATATGTGAATATACACTGCATTTAGTGGGGGGATCAGACCCCTTACTTGTCTCTGCTGATAAATGAAATTCAGAAGAGGTAAAGAGGAAAACAATGACACTTTTATCTGACATATAAGGGGCTTAAATTTTATCTTGCAGTCAGAATTGTTTGATCTAATTTTATTTGGAATTAGTAAGTATATGTGGAAAAAAGGAAATCAATAAAATGTGTATAAAAATAAAATGTTTCATGATAATGGAGTGTCACTGAAAACTATTCCTTCTTTAATACCAAGATAGTTTTGTTGTTTCCTTGAACTACCCAGTTTAACTACCCTTTTTAACTTTATCATAGTGCCATAAATATTTATTACAAGCTCTGTATGTTTGCAAATAGCCAAAATACTCTACCAGTATGACTTAGTCTTTTAGAAGATCTAATAATTTTTTTTTTGCCTTATTTCTAAATGGGAAATAAGGCCTAGTTGTTTTTAATCAAACAGTATCAAGAAGGTTGGACTATTATATTACATATTGTTATGTTAAGCTCAACAAAATACTCCAAGGCCCTATTTATAGCCATTCTATTAGAGCTGCAGATACTTTGTACCTTATGAACGCTTCTACGCAATACATATTAGATGTAGCTTAGACTAATTCCATACATTTACTAAATACTACAAGCCAGGAGCTCAGTCTAGGGATATGGCAAGATTTAGAAAGGCTGTTTTTACAGAGGATCCTTTAACTATCCACCAGTACCATGTATTGTTTGAGATATCTCTTTTCAATACAGTACATAACAAATTTGGACAAACATATTATTTATTTATTTATTAAATACATTTGGAATTTACTGTCCTGTCGTACGAGCAGTTACTCTGCTTTCTACCATCCTAACTGTTCCTGAGTTGCTGTGCTACTATATTTCGAAATTTGGACAAACAGACTACAGAAGTGTACCAGTGTAATATTTTTGAAAGTAGTATTTCTTCTGTTTTCTGGAGTAAGGCTTCATGTTTTTCAGCTAGCATCATCTCAAAGTAGTGAAGCTTCAGGGATTTCTGTCTTCACCTAGGTTGCATTACAGTGCAGTGTGTAGGAAATACATGTCAGTGTCCTCAGTCAATACCTTCTTTAAAATAAAATGACATAGTTTAATATCTTCTTTTATTCTTCACAAAAATAATTCATGGTCTGTATCTGTTTCTTTTTCTAAATCTTTTTAGAAACAAAAGTGTAATTAGAAAATTTATATCACATATTTCATTGTTTTTAATTAAAGTCTTCTATATTTTATGAAAGAAATTCAGACATAGATCCGAGGATTCATGAAAGTGCTAATGCATTACCTTAAGCATTGTAGTAAAAAGGCCCTTTTAACACAATGCAGTATTTTGTTATTCATAGATTCATTAGCTGCAGTGCGGAAAAAGACATCATTATTGGCTAATTTTCATGTCTATGAATCACAATTAAGTATTGCAAAGCGCAGAGCTGCAGCTCCCATGGTTTAACTGTGGCACCTTCATTACTGAAGCACAGACACCCCATTTCAGCCACTCTTCTACACACACAAGCACTCAATAAAACATATACATGCACAGACTACATTCTCCATACCTGTATCTGTTCTAAGAACATCAATGAAGTAAGTCTCTTTTTCCTCCTGCTCTGATAATTCATGGATGATTGCAGTTAGTCCTTAATATCAGACATTTCAGTTGTAAATGCATGCTGGACCATGGTGGAGTGCCTTCTGTGCGGAGTCTGCATGTCTTCCCAGAGGTCGAGTGAACTTAAAAAGACATGCAGGTAGGTGTGTGGGTGTGCCTTCTTTGAAGGTTGGGTGCCAGGCTGGCAACTCAACACCATAAAATTTCACTGCCAATCATTAGCAGACTGGAGTTCCGCTGTGGCGACACCTAACCAGGAAAAGCTGAAAGAGACATCCTTCTGTAAATGCATGCTAGGGGCATAAGATGTTTACAAGGTTGGGAGGTATGCTTAATGTTTTCTGTCCCTCTCTCATGCTGCAGGCATAATGCTTTGAAGCTTGTGTGTGTGTGTGTGTGTGTGTGTGTATATATATATATATATATATATATATATATATATATATATACATACATACGTGTGTGTGTGTTAAAAAATACCTGATCCACTAACTTCTCACCTGTTCCAGTAATTTCTCAGTTAGTGCAGTGAGTTAAATGGGGGGGGGTCTTGGGTTAAGGGTTTATAGTTTAAATGTCTTTCTCCTATTTTTTTTATTTACATATTCTTAAAATGTATACTTGGTGTCCAGTAGTGATGCACAGGACTAATATCCTCTGTGGGAAGTGGGAGAGTACAATGTTTGAAGCTGGTGTAGTGCCTTTTTATGACGCATTACATAACCCAGGTGCCTAGTGGTTCCCTGCACCTTTTTTCAATATGTGCCTTTAATCGTGCCATATTTAGTATCCCTGGTGGCTGGAGTTTCCCCCAGTCCTGTTTAAGTGCCACTCAGGCAAGAGTATAGAGTTCCCCTGGTAGGTGGTATTCCTCCAATGTGCCAATCCCCGTAATGTTTAAGTTCTGCTCAGGCAGGAGTATAGGGTTTCCCCAGCAGCTAGAGTTTTACCCTTCATTCCTAATCCTTGTATTGTTTAAGTACCACTCGGGCATTAGTATAGAATTTTCTCTTTTGGCTAGTGGTTCCTTCCACTCATGTTACAAACTCTGTTCATTAGTCTACAGGTATATGGTGATATGACAGCCACCCCAACCCTCATACACACCTACCTGACCTCTCCCTAACTCCCCTACTGCTTCCTCCTAGGCAGACACAAACTCATACATGCACTCACACATGTAGCCCCTGACATACACACACACACATGCACACACTCCTTCTAACGATATCATATCACTAAATTCCTCATCTCTTAGCTTTACTGCAATAGAAGAACATGGTCTTTTGGTTATTATTCATTGCTGCAATGTGAAAGGAGCAGCAGTGATAATCTTCAAAGCTGAGCCATTCTCTGAATCACTCCGTGCATAGATGCTTTCCATGAGACAATTACAGTGGAGAAAACACATGGCTAATTAGCATATGCCTCTTTCCCAGACTGCCTCATTAGCATGTATCATAGCTGCAGAGACAGCCCAATGCAATACTGCATGTCTTCATATGAACAAATTGTATTAGGTTTGCCTATATATTCAAAAATCTTACCCCTAGGTGTACACATCATGGTAACCATTATGAATTCTCCCAAAATGTGTCCACCTTTCAAAATAATAATTTTATTATAGTTTCACAGTACATATTCCAAAATTGTACTTCCTTTAAAACTTAACAACCTGCTGTACCAAAATTTTACTTCCTTTAAAACTTGACAATCTGCCTAGTTCCATAAAATATTGGTTCCTAACAAATACATACATTGAATTGCAATTTGCCTTAGCCACTAGCTCAACAAAGAAGGGGATAGCTTTGTCGTTAATGACGAATTGTAACTGGCACCAAACTGAAGGTGTTCTGCATCGGCACAGTACTCCTCATTGTACCTTTAGCGGTTTATTGTTAAGGACTGCCCTTGTCTATTTGGGAAAGCCCAACCTAAGGGAATGTACTTATCAGGGCAGGAATTATCTAGGTTTAGTCCAGAGGGTGTAGCTATGGGTTAATGGGCCTTTCCTATGTTTTATGATTATAGCTATGCTGTTTGGGTCTATTTTTAACATAAATAGATGACAAACTTGTAAACTGAAACTGAAAAACAGATGTTATAATTCACGTGGCGGACATGTTATTGCTGTCTCTTTGCCTGAATATAACGCTGCATGATAAGTTTACTACTTACAGATTTCTAAGTATTTCTTTAGGCAGCAAGTCAAAAGGTTAGAGATTGTGTCCTATGATGAATAATAGACTTAGCTATATTAACTCCTACTGCTATTATTAATTATACCTTCTCTAGTATGTCACTGTGTAAGTATTGTACCACTGACTTTATTGCTGTTTAAAACTAGCCTTTCTGTTGCCCCTTGATATTCCTAGCCCTCCCTTTGACTTGAAGCTGTACAAGGACAAATAATCAGATTGTAGAGTGCAAATGACTTTTATATGTTCTACGGTCTAACCTTGCTGTAGTGCATTAATGACCATTATATGTTTTACTGTCTATCCTTACTGTAAAGTGTTTTGAGCAAGATATCAATGTTCCAACATTTTAGAATGTTTATGGCTTAGATATATGCTTGTACTGCCAGCCTTGTGTAAAGTGTTATGGACTACTGTATCTTAGTTTCACTGCCAACCCTCATTTTGTATACTTGACCTTCTATTTCTGCAGAATCCTACTACCTCTATCTACTATTCATTAATCCCTTTCTGCTAATTTCTCATTCCTTATTACTCCCTCTTTCTAGTTATCACCCATCTCTATACCCTTACGGTAACTTACATTTCTACTTCCTACCTATTTCTTACCTCTGTCTACTATTCATTATTCTCTTTCTACAAATTTCACACCCCTTATCTTCTCCTTCTCTCTACTTGTCTCCCATTCTCTACACCCTCACAGTAACTTACATTTCTACTTCCTAAAGGTCTGTCATGCCAACTGTCGTCCTCCTTTCCCCTCACTCTCCATAACTAAAGTCTTCTAACCTGGTGTTCTCTTTTCCTCTTTTACAGTAAAGTGTTCCTGGTGCTCCCTCCCTGCCACAAAATCTATAAGAAATCCACCTGCTAACCTGAAGACACCCCTGAAGTTGACTGCTTGCCAGGCTTCTCAAAAGATTTAGGCTAAAGTAAATGTTTATGTATGTAGTCAATACCTATTTTTATCCTAACACCTAGAGTGCCTGTGAACCCCTCCGTATGAGAATCAGCAGCCTACTGCAGACTCCTAGCTACTCTCCTGCTCCTGAAGTCTTTTTCCCTAAGCCCAATCCTGTTTGACTGGGAAAACCCTTTTACTTATCTATACTAGTTGCTATCTCCCCATAATCCTCTAGGGGGCAGTATTCTACCAAATTTGTTTCTAAACTGCAATTTCTAAAAGTCGTAAACCTTGTACATCTATAAATAGTTTCCCTCTGCCAAACTCTTGGGCAATTCTACAACTACCTTAGTAACTAGCATTTGCAGCTTATACAAGGTACTTCAAATAAGATAACACACTGTCATTTCTACTCTAGTTAGCTTTTACCTCAAAGACAGGTGATACTTTTTTTCTGCTGATCCTACCTTATTTGCTCTTCCTGCTTCGTTCGCCCTGCGGGCTCACTCCGCTCCCCTACCTCCTAATCCCACTCACCCCTACTACTCCTAACCTTATACTTGCTTAGCCACACTCCCTCCTCATATTAACCAAATGCTCTCTTGATCTTTTTACATACTTATCTCATTACCAATTTACTCATACCCACACATTTTTCTTATCCCACTCTTTGATTTGACACACCCTTATTTACTCCTCCCCTAATTTGTTATTCTTCATCTCTCTACATACCCTACACCACCAACCATGACTCAAAACTGTCTTACATAGATATTTTAACCTACTCCTAATGTGCACAATCATTACCACTCTCCTAGTATCCTTCACCCTCTCTTGCTATGAATACCAAAGCCTCCCTATATATTATAGCCCCTTAAAACAAACAATCCCTTCTTCTCTAGCCTCACAAACCCATAGCAACATTACATTCTCATCATCCTACCTGCAAGCACACTTCCATAGACTAACTCACATTAAACATTTGCAAACCAGAAAAACTGACCCCACTCGTTTAAACTTGTGAAGCTATCACAGAATCCCCTCTGCCACCTATTACTACATGGTGATATTCATCCAAACCCTGGGCCTAAATCTCCCACTAATAATTCCCAGTCCTACTACCCCTCCACCTCACATATACCTAATAAAACCACAAACTCTCTTATCATTGCGCACCTTAATATACGCAGCATAAATAATAAAGTCACTGAGCTGCATTCCCTGCTAGATTTATACTCCTTTGACATTCTATGTTTAACAGAAACCTGGCTCAAACCAGCTATCAAGGATAATGATATTCTGCCACCAGGCTACAACATCTTGAGACTAGACCATCCAAATAAAAAGGGCAGTGGGGTGGCAATATTGTTCAAATCTGACTTACAGGTCACCTCAATACATATTCAACCACCTTCACCTAGTAATGCTGAGATCTTAATATCAAAGCTCCAAGTCAATGCTAACAAATCCATATACATAATTTGCTCATACATCTCCCCAGGAAATAACATAAATACTCTGGAAAATATGCTCATACATCCCTCCAGGAAATAACATAAATACTCTGGAAAATATCCTTGGTTACCTCTCCTCAGCTTTCCCTCAAGAAACCATACTCTTAGGGGATTTCAATATTGACTGGAATTGTTGTTCATCTGCAAACCCAACTACGCATATCGATCTTTATGGCTTTCAGCAAACCATCTCCTCCAAGGGAGCCCGCAGGATTTTTTGCAGGGGGGTGCAAACCCAAGCCCCACCCACACTGCCCCACCCCCTCTGCTGCTCCGCCCACTCAGCCCCACCCCCCCACCCCTGCCCACGCAGCCATTCCAGTTTGCCAATACTTGGCTATTTTTCCTCCTTTGTCATAGACACTGTTCAAATCTCTGTGTGCATACTGTTTTATGCTTTACTTCTACAATGATTATAGATATTTGGATTTCATTTACAACTTTTATTTCAAATTTTATAGCACAAACACTGATAGACATTTACTAAACCTAAACAAAGCAATAGTCTTACAATGAAAGGAGACTTAGCATTAAAACTTCTCTACCTTTCAAACCCACACTCACCAAAACAACATTGAAACCCGCATTCAAAGAAAATGCATCTGGCCAGTGGCAGGCTAAGTTTACCTTTGGGCTGTTTTCAAATCATAGACTCTTTGCACACATTTCTATAACCATGCAAAAGTTATTTGATTCACCTCCCTGACTGTATTAATTATACTATATAATAATTGAATTATATCCCTTGTATAATACAGCACCACTTGTTAGAGTGTGTTTTAAATTTATAGTTCTGAACATTTTTCCTTTAAGCAATGAAACAAATCATATGAACCAATAATGACAACCTGCCCAATTCAGAACATTTCAGCCATAAAGGGCCACTCTACTCAGACTTCTGTCATACAATCCACCAATATCAATCAATATGCAGAATCTTTGCAGAAGTAACTCCTCTGAATAATTCCACATTAAAGAGATCTGAAACCAGTGAAGAGGTTGTTGCTAGAAAGCAACTTTATATTTCAGTGTTTCATCTACAAATTCACTGCCTGCTGCCCTTGAAAAATAAATTGCTTACGTTATATTAAAAAAATGGTAAGCTGGTATATTGCAATAGGGAATGGGTGGCAAGCTGAAAAACAAGTTAATAGTTATTAGGCATCTCATCCAAAGGAGGACATACACCCCCTTAAAATATCTACATGTTGTAGGAGTAGAACCTACAGCCCTCTGTATCAAGATGCAAGTATGCTACCTGCTGTGCTGCTTTAAAAATTCCATACCACAATAGTGATACTATTTGCTAAACAAAACAGTTGCACATTTTAAGTAGGCTTAGCATGAACAGCAGTAAAACAAACAGTTGCACATTTTAAGTAGGCTTAGCATGAACAGCAGTAAAACTCTCTTCCTGAAGCTCACAATTCCTTGAAAATGCACTTGAAAATAAATTCCACCTGCTAACTCTAGGACATTTCACTCTCTTTAACACACACCTCAACCTCTAAGTGCAAGAAATCTGGACAAAGCCTAAAGTAAATAGGAGCAGATTATAAATATTGCTCTCATGAACTTAGAACATTGCTAGAATAACAGGATTTATGTTGGTATGCATTTTTCTAAAGGATATGACATCTAAAACTCAAATGTCTGTCATTATTTAATAACTTCACTGCTTTTTAGGAGGAATATGGGGCAAAATCTGGACATTCTCCAAAAACCTGGACAGCTGAGGGGTATTCTTTCTCCTCCTTATACATACATACAGACACACATACACATCATACCTCTCAATCTGTTAACACAAGAAATCTGGACAAAGACTGTTATAATGTTGGGGATAAAGGCCCAAAATTAGGGACACATTAGACAGTTGCTAGAATAAACGGATTTATGTTAGAATTGAATTTTCTGAATAATATGAAGTCTGAAACTGAAATGCATGTCATTATTTATTAACAACTATATTCAGATATAGTTGGTTGTCTCAGTACTCACCATGGCTTGCATTTTCTCCTCTCTTGAAAGGCCCACTCTGCTTAACTTGTGTATTATTTCCTCAGTCACTTCACCGTGGGTTGCAAGGCAGCTTCATCACTAGTGTGTGCGCAAAACATAATGCCTTCAATGAGTCTTGCAAGAAATCACATCCAATCATCATGGCACAAAGGTTCTACTGAAGATGCTTCCAATTTTTCTTATACACGAACATGACAGAAGCCAGAAACAGCTGTTATTCCGCAGCTAGATGCAGCAGTAGCAAAACAAATTGCAAAGAACCAAAATAAATTTGGAACCAATTGTATCTGCCAGTATTTACTGTGCAACCCATGACATTCCTCTCTGTGGAAAAGAAAGCTCTGGTGGAAATTTGTGTTACTTGTTAGATTTTCGTATTGAAGCTGGTGGGACAATACTGGAACAGCACAGTGAAACAGCTGCAGAAAATGCTTGGTACACATCCCATAGGGTGCAAAATGAGCTGTTGGCAGAATAAGAACACGTACTTTAAAAGAAGATTGTTTGTGCAGCAAACAGTGCAGTTGGATTTAGTGTATTGGCAGATGAAACTGCAGATATCTTAGACACTGAGCAGTTGTCATTGGGCATTTGGTTTGTTGATGATGATTGTATTCGAGAAGAGTTTGCGGTTTTTGTTCCCGTTGTTGTGAGAGATGCACAGTCTGTATCAAATGTCATTGTCAGTGAATGCATAAAGTGTGATCTAGACCTGGAAATTTTACTCAGACATGCTATGATGGCTGCTCCATAATGGCAAGCATCCAGAATGGTGGTCAGGCAAAGATTTGTGAAAAGTATCCAAAAACAGCCTTTATCCACTGCGCATCTCACAGACTAAACCTTGTAGTCAATGATCTGAATGATGTTCCTGAAATATGTAGTGCTGTTGGTGTTATCAAGATTATTACTTTTGTCCATGACAGTCCAAAACGACGAGCATTGGTACCAAATATACCTCTTCTGTGTGAGACATGATGGACCGAGAAATATAAATCCATTCATGTGTTTAGTCAGAACTTTGAGAAAATATTTGACTTTCTTCAGAAGAGCACTGCTGGTGAAACCAGACAAAATGCACATATATTACTCAATGCTTGCTCTTCATGCACTTTTCTTATTTTTCTCTTCATTATTGCAAATTACTCATCAGTTCTTGAGCCTGTTGCCCAGATGTTTCAGTCTGTTCAACTTGATATTGTAGAGGCTCAACAACACATCAACAGACTCATTGAAATATTCAAGGAGCACTGTAACCATGCTGAAGAACACTTTAGGAATGACATTCTCAGTAAGGCAAGATCACTAGTAGATAAATTTAGTATTGAGTTGGCGTTGCCAAGGATTTGCAGTCGACACACCGAGCAAACACAGTAGGCGTGGATTTTGACAGTTATTACAGAACAAGTATTTCTATTCCCTATCTTGACTCATTAGTTTCTTCACTGACGTCTCGCTTTTCCACCATTAACACTGCTCAGTGCAACTTATTTTATCTGCATCTTAAAAATGATGCAAAACCTACAACGTGAAGAATTCTGAAAATTGCTGTCAGTAATGAACTATATCATATTGCTACTATATCTGAATGATTGCTTCTTGTCTGATGCATTGACTTTGAAGTTATAAGACAACCTAAAGAATCCAATGGGCTACTACTACCTTTGTAGTCAATATCTTGCAGATCTTCTATCAATGATGTTACTGAACAAAAACAAACAAAAAAGTGTCAGGTATGGGATAAAAAAAAAAAACATTTTCTGATGTGTTTCAGCTACACCAATGATTAACACATGCATCATGCTAACCTGGACAACAACAAAAAATAAATACATAAAACTAGTTGATTTTTGCTTGTGTACATATTTATGCAAAGAAAACTTAATACTGCAGTAAGCACCATTGTACCTCTCAACTGAACAGATTTTCAGAATGTCCAGATTTTTGCCTCAAATTTTTTGTGTTCTTCCTAAAATCTGTACTTTTCTGGCAAATAGCTGAGGACTGAAGTCATTAAATAATGATAAACATTTGAGTTGAAGAGTACACATCCTTCAGAAATTTCATGGTAATGCAAAACCTATTATTCTATCAACTTTCTAAGTTTGTAAGAACAATATTTAAAATCTGTCCCTAGTTGTTCCCCATCATTTTAGGCTTTGTCCAGATTTTTGCTCTAAGAGGTTGAGACTGAGGTATGAATTATGGATAGGAATATATGTTTTATGCACAGTCTTCACAGTTTCCCTTAAAATGTCAATGAACCTCACGTGAACTTGTTTATATTCTCCTGCTTTGACAATCTGGCTAGTGTTTTTTTAGTTTTCCTTTCTTGTCTTATCTTTAGTACATCTTCAACATTATCTCTACTAAACATACTGTATGAACAATCATATGTTACTACCTACTATACTTTTAATTGTATGTCTAAACCATTATGCTTATGTAAATATCTTATGCAATCATATATCTGCTATATTTTATAACTGTGTAAACCACAATGCTCACATAATATCTTATGTATAGTATGTTAGCAATTGTTCTGGAGCTTTTCTCCTGGGCCTCTGCTGAAAATGGACAGCTTTGTCCAGTCAGACCTCCTCGATAAACAAATGTAAAATAAAAACAAATCTGACCTTTATGTGGATTCAAAAAAGAAAAGTACATCATGTAACAGAAACCAAACAATGGCTCTCTGAATTTACTATACTATTCTGTAACTGAATGCACATTACTTAATGTTAACTGATAAAACAGTTAAATAAAAATACAGTATGACAGGGGAAGAAGATAATGCTTTATGATTTGTAAACTGCTCATAACTTGTCGCAATCCTTGAAGGGTATAAAACACCTCTTTCTAACCTTTAGAGTCTGGAAAAAAGCTTTTCTCGATAAGCAGCAATAAAGACTCCAGCATATAATAAAAATGCATACACACCAGAACATAACAGTTAAACATACTGTGCATGTCTCTCTGCATATCTGTAAATTAGTAAGCCATGTCTTTTAAACCTGTAGTAAATGTTATGTTCTCCATGATAACGTTATATATGTAGTTCTTTGCATACTCTCACCTTAGTAAACATCCTGTAGTGATAAGAACACTGTCTCTTTGGGAGTTACTTTGCAATATCAAAACTACTTGCAGAAGACAATGTTAATCCATCCTGAATGCGACCAATACAACACTTTATTAAAATATCTATTAATCTACTAAGAAAGCAGATTTCTGCCTCAAAGTAAGAAGTAATTAAAAACAGTTAATAACAACAACAACAACTCCCCCTCTTTGGTCTGACGTCCTGTGATTTGTAATGCTAGCTACTCTTCAAAAAAATATTTGTTTGGGACTTCCTTATCAATTAAGGTAGATCAGCAGCAAAAATCAGCACTCCTTGAAGATGTGACAACAATGCAAACAGCACAACATAAGTCTCCTGATAAGTACTGCAAAATATTCTATTTGCCATTTCCTATTTAACCATCTGCATATGGGCAGAAGCTGGAACACAGAGGTGAAGCAATCAGTACCTTTATTTGGCCAAGATGGGTTTTACAATGCACCTACTGGAGCTTCACCTTCAACAGGGTCAGGCAACAACTACTAAATAAACAAAACCCTATGTTTAATAAAATAAACAGATCTAACGTCACCACATTTCATATTTTGAAAGTTTACTATTACAAATACTAACCCATCTCTAAACTTGAGTACAGCGTGGTATTCTAAGAAAATAAAATCTAAAATTTGTCACATCAGGACAAAGTCCAATAAAAAGTGTTCCAAATTTCAAACCAAATTATTTATACGTAGCACAATTGAAGTTAGACACTCCCAATCCCACAGTGTCTGAAAACTTTTAAACTTAGGGTGCATACATACTTTAAATAAAAATACTAATAACTACATGCAAACATTTGAAATATGCACAGATAGAAAACAGTAGCACAACTCAATCTGGTGCAGGCTTGTATTTCAGCAGACCGCAAAAAGTTCAGGTGTACATCATAACACTCCAGCTGGAACTAATTGTTAATAGTTGTTGTGGTACAGCTCTCTAACAAGGGGTGGACACAGGAGCAGAGCAGAAGTACTACATACTACTACAGAAATAATGGGTGACGTCTAACAGGCCAAAATTAATTCAGACAGCAGTTATACCTTCGGTAAGGCCACCTCCAGGCAGACAATAGTTAACATGGATGCAGATGCCACTCTGTCCCTAATGGGTGATAATTAGAAGTTATGTACCTACCATAACGTTCCATGTTAGTTGTCTTCTCTCGCCTTCTTTCTTGCTGGATGGGTTCGGAGCCGATCCACGGCTCCAACTCGGCACTTGCTTTAGCTCGAGAACTCCTTTTACCAGCTCGAGGCAACCCTATATCCCATGATGCAAGGCGGAACTACCTCAGATCTCGTTTGGCAGCTAACTTACCCTGCTAAAGGTTATCCTAACCAAATTAGGAACAAAGTTTCCTAAAAGAAGTCCTCATAACAAAGATCCAGAGGAAACAAACTATTAGGAACTCTTCAAGATCTGTCCAGGCCGGGGGGGAAGGAGGGAGGGACGCAAGAAAGAAGGCGAGAGAAGACAACTAACATGGAACGTTATGGTAGGTACATAACTTCTAAATGTTGTTGTCAATCTTCATTCTTGCTGGATGGGACGCGTCCTAGCACCTGAATCCCGGGTGGCTCAACGGAACAGACTCTTGAGAACTGTGGAACCAAAACTGGCCCTATCTCTGGAGGCCAAATCCAACTTGTAATGAGAAACAAAGGTATGAGGCGTGGCCCAAGTAGCTGCTGCACAAATGGTATCAATGGGAAGTCTATCCTGAAAAGCTGCAGAAGTGGATAGACTCCTGGTGGAGTGTGCTTTTGGCTTAGAAGATAGTTGTTTGCCTCTGAGAGAGTACACATAGGAAATGGTGGAAGTCAACCATCTGGATAAGGTCACTTTAGAAACTGGAAGACCTAACCTGTTTTCTGCATAAGAGACAAACAATTGGTCCGATTTTCTAATTTGTTTAGTCCTATGCAAGTAGTACCTGAGCTGACGATGGACATCCAAAAAATGCAATTTCTGTTCAGCTCTGTCGGAATAGTTAGGGAAAAAGACTGGTAGATCTATAGATTGGTTAATATTGGTTTGAGATACAACCTTGGGGAGAAAAGAAGGGTTAGTTCTTAATGATACCCTGTCTTTATGAAAAACCAAATAAGGTGAATGAATACAGAGAGCTTGAATCTCGGAAACCCTTCTTGCAGAAGTGACAGCCAGTAAAAATATAGTCTTCCACGTCAATAACTTCAGAGAACATGAAGCAGACGGTTCGAAGGGAGGTAGTATCAAGGATGCCAAAATTAAGTTTAGATCCCATTGCGGAGGAGGATGCTTTATAGGTGGCTTTAGGAGAAAAACTCCTCTCAAAAAGGCCTTGCATAATCTATGAGACATGATGTTATTGTCATGCAAGCCAACATGATACTTGGAAATAGCAGCCAGTTGTACTTTGACTGTAGATGACGAGGATCCCGAATGAAAAACATCCGCTAGGAAATCTAAAACAGAATGTACGGGAGCAGTAAAAGGATCAATATTTCTGGAGTTTGCCCAAATCGAAAATCGCCACTTGCTAGCATAAATAGTCCTAGTGGACGACTTCAAAGAAGACACTATAATGTCTCTGACTGAGTCAGAAATCATTGGTAGCCTGGCTAGGGAATGAAGTGGAGCAACCAAGCAGTGAGGTTGAGAGAATGAATGGCCCGGTGCTGCTGACCCGACTGGTGGATCAAAAGATCCGGAACTGGGTCCAGATGCCAGGGCTGCACCAGAAGGTGACGATGCAGAGACGGAAACCAAATTTGTCGAGGCCAAAAGGGAGCAATGAGGATCAATTTGGCTCTCAAAATGGTGGCTTTCTGAATGACTTGTGGAATCAATGGAAAGGGAGGAAAAGCATAAAGAAGTCCCCGAGGCCAATCCTGGGTTAGAGAGTCTCTCAGGGGTTGGCCTGGAAGGGGAAATAGAGTGAAATAGTCTGGGCACTTGTTGTTTTGAGGGGTAGCGAAAAGATCGCAACAAGGAGTGCCCCACTTCAGAAAAATCTGATCCACTACAGATTGATTGAGAGACCACTCGTGAGGCATCAGAATAGATCTGCTTAGCCTGTCCGCCAATAGGTTGGACCTGCCGGGATGTGCGTTGCTATCAGAAACCGCTGAGAAGAGATCGCCCATTGCCAAAGTCTGAGAGCTTCTCGACATAAGGGATAGGACCTGGTTCCGCCCTGTTTGTTGATGTACCAGACCACGGACATGTTGTCCGTCTGTACTGCAATAGTCCCCGTGGGAAGAAAGTCGTCGAGGGCTTGCAACGTTAAAAGCACTGCTCTCATCTCCAGGACATTTATGTGCAGATGGTATTCTATGGGTTGCCACGTGCCGTGGACCACCCTGCCCTGATAATGCCCCCCCCACCCGATCAGAGAGGCATCCGTGGTAACTGTGGCAACTGGAGAAGGGGAACAAAGGGTCGGCCCTGATGAAGAAGAGGGGAAGATATCCAACAGCCCAGATGAGCCCTGCACGACTGTGTCACTAAGATCTCGTGTCTCATCGGAAGATTGTGATACGACCACTGCGTGAAAAGCATCCACTGCAGGAGACGCATGTGAAAGCGAGCCAGTGGTAGAAGAACAATGGCTGCAGCCATTAGACCTAGAACTTTCAGGACAAACCTGGCTTTGATCTTTTTGCTTTGTAACAGAAGCCGAACAAATTTTTGGATGTCCAGAATTCTTTGATCTGTTAGTCTGGCTAACATTTTGACGGTATTTAACTCTGCGCCTATAAAGGTGATAGATTGGCAAGGCAGCAGAGAAGATTTTACGAAATTTACTGAAATTCCCAGATTCTTGCAAAGCTGAAGGGTGTAGTCTCTGGACTGAAGAAGCTGACACTTGGTGGTGGCGGAGAGGAGCCAGTCGTCCAAATAAGGAAACACCTGGAATCCTAGACGTCTCAGGTGAGCTGTGACCACTGCCATGCATTTGGTAAACACTCTGGGGGCTGAAGTGAGGCCAAAGGGCAGGGCTCTGAATTGGTAATGACTGGTCCCTAGCCAAAAAGCGGAGAAACCTCCTGGAGCAACTGTGAATCTTTATGTGATAGTACGCATCCTGAAGGTCTATCGAGCACATCCAGTTGTCCTTGCCCAGAAAGGGCAGAATGGACTGAAGCGTGACCATCCGGAATCTTGCCTTCTTGACAAATCTGTTCAGATTGCTGAGGTCTAATATTGGTCTCCACTCTCCCGTCCTTTTGGGGACCAAAAGACTCTTGAGTAGCCGGATCCTACTTGGTCTGCCGGCACTGTCTGGACGGCTCTTTTTCTAGGAGTTTGAAACCTCCTGTTTTGCCAAATCACTTTGACCGGGTGAGATGTCTGGAAGGGATTGTAGAGGTACGGGAAACCTTAGGGATCTTGTAACCCTCGGATATAATCGACTGTACCCACTTCTCTTGGGATAGAGATTGCCAGGCTACTGGGTACAGTGAAATCCTTCCCCGACTGCCTCCAAGGGTGGACAGTCGGCAACACCTCAGGGATGTTGAAAGGGCTTCTCAGGAAGAGACTCCCTGTTGCCCTGGTTCTGAGGACCCCCTGCCTCTAGGGCGGCTATTATTGTTACCCCCTCTGCCTCTGGGGTAAACTGACCATCCGTGTAGCTCCTTGGGCTTTACTGAACCACATCTTCCCCCCTTTCTGACCCTTGGGATATGGTCTAGAAGGAGTGGAAAATTGGACTCCAACGGCAGAAAGTCTTACCGTCCTGCTCACACCTGGTCAAGGTATCCTTCACTTGAGGTCCGAACAAAGCCGAACCATCAAAGGGGTATTAGTGAAGGACGCCTTAAAGGGGTCCGCCAAAATTACACAGCCGCATCCAGGCTTGGCGTCTAAGAGCAACTCCTGTGCCTGCGGTCCATCGGCCGCATAAGATATGAGCCGCATGGAGGAGTTAGATATGGAATTCAGGATAGCAAGCTGTGAGGCAATCTTTTCCTGAGCCCCAGCAGCAGAAGGATCCTGGACTACTTCACCCAGTTCCTTGAGAATATCTCATTGAAGCCTGGTGAAGTGACAAAGGTAATTCAGCGAGCATAGCAAAGGTCGCTGAAGAAAACATCCGCTTTCCATACCTGTCCATGGTCCTAGAGTCCTTGTTAGGAGGATGGACAGGTACTGAAGGATCCGCCAGTTCCTTCTTAGTGGCAGAGACACCTTTGGAAAGGAACTGTTTATCCGACGGGCGTAATGAACTTGGATGGTCTTCTGGGGACAGGTTCCACAGAATCTGGAGCATACGCCTCCGAAGCCACTACCTGCATGAGTGGGTCGAAGGCGGAGACACCCAGGAGGTGGAGGGTCGGGATCCAAAGCCTCCAGGTATACCGACTCATCCTCGGAGGGGTCAATGGAGGCCACTCTGTTTGAGGAGCTCAAGGATGTCTGAAATGGTGACATCCTCAGAGGGGGACCATGGGGATCCCTCCGACTCATCTAAGTCGGTATCAGATGTAGTAGACTCAGGGGAGTCTGTGTGTTTGAACAGCCCTCTTCCGAGGGGTTCCCTGCAGGGTCAGGAGAAACCTCGGAAGAGGAGGAAACCAGTGGGGAAACCTGGGGCGATGGATCCCTGGGCCTGAGAGCAAGAGGCTGGCAAGAGGCATCTGCAGGCACTGATGAGGGAGGAGCTAGAGGGATGGACCGCTGACCCAGGCTCAGAGGCCAGGACACTCCTCATCACCTCAAAGGCTCCTCTCCCCGGGAGACCAGAACATACCCGCGAAGAGACAGGAATGGTCGGCTCCAAGGAGAGAGAAGGCTCGAGGCGATGTCGGCGCCGAGCTTAAAGCTGAAGCCCGAGGGAGAGCGGGGTCGGACAAGGGTCCGATGCCACTAGCCCCTCGAGCCGACAGTGGAAACCCGACGACCGGATCCCTCCAAGGAAGGTCTCAAGGAGGAGATCGGAGCCGAGGACGATGGAAGGATGTATCGGCTCCGCATCAAACAGTCGCTGTCCCAAGAAGCTCTGGCTCCGAACTCTGGTGTGAAGTCGGAGGAGGAAGTTCAAGGGGGCTATAGCGAAGTCTGAGACGGGCTATGGAGCATTTGGGCCAGTGCCTGAGACTTCAACAGCCTGCTTACCACCCTCTCCAAGTCGTGGTCAGACAGCCTGAAGATCTCAAGATCGGCTCCAATGGCTCGCTCCGACAAAAGAGGAGATCCCGGGCAGTGGATACTCATAATAGAGGGGACCGAGATCTCTTACGGGTCAGCCATCGGAGCCGAAGTCCTCGAACTCCAGATGGAGCCGAGGATTTCGCCCGATGCTGGATAAAGTGTCGGCTCCAGCCGAGCCGACAAGGCCAGTAGTCAGGGTATCGGAGCCAGCCGCACCGACCCACTACTCGAGAAGTATCGACTCCAGCCGCCGATATCGGCCGGAGCCACCGGAGGAGGCTTGGACACTGTAGCCTGAGCCTTCGGTGGCTTAAGAGGTTTTCCTGACCCTGATTTAGGAGGAGAACCTTCAGGTTTAAGTAAACCTCGGAGGATGAGTTTGTTCCTCCTTTCCTACACTAACACTAACAGGGAAAAATAACTACACTTTTTCTTATTTGACTAAGAAAAAACTTACCTCAGCTGGCAAAGGAGACCTCTTTCGCTAAGCGGCAAACGAGATCTGAGGTAGTTCCGCCTTGCATCATGGGATATAGGGTTGCCTCGAGCTGGTAAAAGGAGTTCTCGAGCTAAAGCAAGTGGAGCCGAGGATCGCTCCGAACCCATCCAGCAAGAATGAAGGATTGACAACTTAACATCAGCCCCATAAAAAAGTAAAACAGACAGTATCGTTCTCTCAGAACATGCAACACAAATGTGCAACAGGCAACTAGGACACAACTCTGTTCTAGTTTCAATTGTTAAACATATACAAGGCTCCAGAGAGCACCCTGCATTACCAGGCTATAATTCATACCACAACCTTTGTCCACCTAACCTGGACGAAACACTAAAGGTGGAGGTGTGTCCATATTCAAGGATATCCACACCTCCAGGCAAGTTGCTCAGCATAATGCATCCGAGATTATCCAAATGCAGCTAACTTTGGGCAAGATCGCAATCCAAATTGTAGCTTGCTACAGATCCCCACCATGCCCCAGCATTCCCACTCCTCATTTCTTGATACACGGAAAATATTAGGGCACAACATAACACCCTAATAATGGGATTTCAACTACCCCACCATTAACTGGGAAAACTACCCATGTACCAACTTATTTTGCTCAGGAATTCATAAATTCCAACGCCTTGGATCAAATTATCCACACCCCACTAGCAGCAATATCCTAGACCTGGTCATTACCAACATGGGCATCCGGTGTTCCACACCAGAGGTCAGTTCATCATTGGTCAGATCCGACCACAAGCTAATCACCCTAGACATCCACATCCCACCCCCACCCCCTATTAGGTAAACCACCATAAAGATTTCTCCAAAGCCAACTTCTCTTCTTAAGTCAGAAGTGGCAAACTTCACGCACCCATGCAGACAGACAATAGAGGTGACTGCTGAATCCTACACAAATGCACTTTGTAAGCACTGACACGAGTGCATGGATCATGCAATTCCTAACAGAACCAAGATGCTATCCTCCAAAAAAGGAAGCCAATATGGTGGTGACCTGCCATAAACAAACTCTACAACAGAAGAAAGAAACTGTTGCAAAGAGTAAACTCCCTGGTCAGCCTCAGGAAAAAGCTGAGATCCCTCATCAAATTCTCCAAAGCTCATTACGAAAACAAAATCGCCACTGATTCTAAAGACAGCCTCAAAGCATTCTATAGCTATGTCAAGAATCTCAATGGCAACACTCAGATCTGCTCCGAGTTACAGCACAATGGCACTATATGTACAGAACCAACTGATATTGACAATATCCTGGAAGATAGGTTCAGTGGTAACTTTACCCGCCTCTCAGCCCCTAAAGGGCCCATCTCTATACCGGAAGAATGCAAAGTTCCTGTAATCATGGCTGCACAGGTAAAAACCACACTCTCCAAAGCCAAGAACACAACATCCATGGGACCTGACAACATCCCAGGCTGCGTTCTACATGAACTACAGAACGAACTGGCACCCCACCCAAGTACCATGTTCAATCATAGCCTTACCTCAGGCTTTGTGCCCACTGAATGGCACACAGTGACGGTCATCTCACTCAACAAAGGGGGAGCCACCATGGACCCCAGGAACTACCGCCCCATTAGCCTGGTCTGCAAGGCTATGGAATGTATCATCACGGAACTTGTAAGCAATGACATTGGTAATCTCCAGACTCTGGACACTACTAAGTTTAGGTTTGTAAAAGTTAGGTCATGTCTCCTAAACCTGATAGACTTCTTTGAAGCAGTTACCAAAGCTGTAGATGAGGGTAAGGCGGTCCACACAGCCTATCTAGATCTCACCATCTCCTACTCCACAACTAATATAACTACATCAGATGTTGCCAAACCTGGGGTGTACGTTATAAACTGAAGCCATTTGGTGTAGCTTTGATAGAATGGTCCAAGACTGACTGAATTAATATCAAAGTACTGTGCAAATACATTGACCATCTGCTCACATGACCTAATGAGTGGAGAAATATGCTTTGACAAAAGCAATAGAATGTACATGCTCAGCAAGTGGCAATTGACAACAATATACACTACAGACATTAAACAATGAAATACTGAATAACAAAGGTAGGCAAAGGGGAGGTGAAAAAGAAGAAGCAGCAAAGAGAGGGAAGAGTAAGCAAGAGGAGGAAAAAATTCAAGCAGGAAGCCAAAAGAGTGGAAGGTAAAGGTTAACAACTGCAGATGCCTTGGGAATAAAATAAGAATCCTGCAGACACTGGCAGATTAAGAGCGAGGGCAGCAGCTGCCATGACTAACCAGATGCTGGGTTGAATCTAGAAGTACACAGGCCTCAGGCACAGCACATTTACATTTGTATTATGCAGGTACCTAGGTCATTAAAACTGAGAGGAGTATTCTATTAGAGACCTTAGAGTGAGAAAGAAATAAGCTATATTTAGCACGGGAGCCCAGGACAAAAACAGAAGGAACAAAACACACTTGTCCTGCTTTTATTGAAGACAACACTTTTTTTGTTCTTTACAATAAAAATCCCTGGTGCCTTGGTTCACTAGTCTTCTTGGGAAAAAAACTCACAATCACCACAACCCATTTAAATAGTTAACATAATTAATTAAATCAATTTTTTTCATATTCTTAAAATAATAGTACTCAAATTATATAAAACAACTCCAATTTACTTTTACATTTAAACCATAAGGTTTATAAGTCCTATATTTTAAAATAAAATAACTTTCTTACTTCAATACCTAAGTTTTAATGTTACATCCATTAACTCACATTATGTTAAGAGTCTTATATCCGTTTTACCACCAAGTTATTTATGCAACCTCAATGGATAGCATTCAATAGCATATATATATATATATATATATATATATATATATCGATAGCATTCATAGGTTTCGATAACATATGCACCTGGCTCCTGACAGAAGCTACAAATTCCAACCAAAAAAGTCTTTGACATTTGACATCACAAAGAGATTAGCTAACAGCCATTCTATATCCATATTTAATCCCTTGGAAACCCTTATTCATACTAACATGTGGCATCGGCATGAGTGACACACTTACCTTTCACTTCTACGTTCATGTGCACAGTCCAAACGTCCTCGAATTCAAATCTCCAGTAGGCGCGAAAGAAAATTATGTGAACCATTAGTCGCAAACAAACACGGAAGACGAAAACAGGTCGCAAACACCTGTTCGGATGCAAAGGCGTTCTTAATGAGGAACGCCTTTAAAAAAACCTTTTTAATTTAAATTAATTTCTCTCGCTAGGTTCCAGGGGTGCAAGTGCACCTTGATCTCCTCCCCTACCAGAACCCACAAACCTAGTAACAAACAAACTACCCTAGACTGGATACTAGTTAATAGTAGTACCCAGCTATACAAAACAGGCTTACTCCCTGACAATATTAGTAACCATTCCCTGACCTTTATATCCAGACAAATGACCTCAATCCCCAGCCATATTAACCTTAGAACCACAAGAAACAAGAAAAATCTGAATCCACTTTAATTTTCAGGCTGAACTTAAAACGTGCAATTGGTCACCCCTAAAGACCTTACCTCTTGATGAAGCAGTCTCATACTTCAATAACACATTCTTACCAATTCTGGAACACCATGCCTCCACTCATACTATTAGAATTAGAAACAAACCTGCTCATTGGCTTACTAAGGAGACTAAACAAAAAATGAGACTGAGAAATAAATCCTGGTCCAAACTGAGAAATGCTAAAAACCCTAATGATCACCTAAATTTTAAACAGTTTCAAAATGCTGCAAAAAATCAATACTTTTGGATAAAAGAAACTATTGCCTTAAGTCCCAACAGACCCAACATCAAAACCCACAAAAATTCTGGTCAGGAATAAATAAATTGCTCCATCCTGGAAAGTCCAAAACACCTACTCCTTCCAACTTGTCACAAAACTCTCCCACCCAGATTGCTGATTTTTTAACAATTTTTTTATCTGAAACAGTTACCTCATTAGCTAATACCCTACTCCCATACCATCAGTCATCACAAATAATTCACCCCTCCCAACAAACCCGCCACACGCACTACATTTCCAACAAGTGCCAACATCACTCATACGTACCTTAATCTTCAAACTTAAACCTTGTACCCAATCAGCTGACCTCCTTCCAGATGAATACCTGCAAATGGCAGCTGGAGTTCTTGCCTACCGTATTTCTTTATTAATTAACAGAACCATCACTGAATTCTCCATCCCATATCTTTGGAAAGTCTCTCATATTATACCTCTCCATAAGGGTGGTAACTCAAACGAACTCTCAAACTTCTGCCCCATAACCCTACTTTCCCCACTTGCAAAAATTATGGAGAAATGTATTCACAGCCAAATACTTGATTACCTCCTCCAAAACCACCTACTAGTAGACTGCTAACTTGGCTTTAGGCCATTCCATAGTACGACAACAGCACTCTTATCCTTTACTGACTCCATTAATAAAAACCATAACAATAACATACTGTCCTCAGCCCTCTTTATTGACCTCTCAGAGATTTGACATGGTTAATCATAAACTACTGTTAGAAACACTTAAGTCTATCTCATTTGACACCCAAGCTGTCAAGTGGTTTAAGTCCTATTTAGAGAATAGACAGCAAGCAGTCCTTTGGAATAATACACTATCCCCTCAGCTCCCTATCTCTCTCGGTGTCCCACAGGGTTCCATTCTGGGACCTCTCCTATTTACCATTTTTATTAATCTGAAAACCTCCATTCCACAAGCTACTTGTATACAATACACCGACGACTCAACATTAATATGTAGTGCTTCCTCACCTGCAGAGCTCCAAATTAAGACCCAAACAGTATTTAACTTAGTTGAAAAATGGTTTCATCAACACTGTCTCCTCCTTAACCCCAAAAAAACAAAACTATTATTATTTACTCCCACCCTTAAGTCATCCTCTATTAACTTTACAGTCACATCCAACAATGGTACTACAATAGCTCCCGATATGACGACCAAACTTCTAGGGGTTACAATCGATCATAATCTTACCTTTGAAACACATATTAACCTAACTGTTAAATCAGTTAATAGAAAACTCAGTTCCCTTTATAGACTCAAACTCTTTCTCACAGCCTCAACTAAGTCCACTATCGCCCAAACTCACCTACTCTCAACCCTTCTCTATGCCTCCCCAATTTACTCAAACTTCTCCAAAAGCAATATCCATAAATTAGTAACATCCTATAAAAACATAGCCAAATTTGCTACTGGTTCTTCATTTAGAACCCATCACTGCCAGAATCTTAAACTATTAGGTTGGCTAGAATTACAAAATCAGATTCTGTTACAACAACTTACCATCACTCATAATATTCTACATCATCCCTCAAATACTGCCATACTCTGTAACCTTGTTAGCCCTTACAAAAACCTTACCACCCTACGATCTGCCAATAGGGTATTAGTATCTACCCTAAAGTCCAACAATAAGTCTGGGGAGTGCTTGTTCATTAACTCTATTGGTAATTTATGGAACAAGCTTCCTACTGAACTAACATCCATTTCATCTACACCACTGTTTTAAAAAGCACATAAGAATCCTCCTAACTTCTCAATGGCTATGCACTTGCTTGAATCCAGACTAACAGTATTCACTGTTCCCAGTTCCACCTCTGCTGCCTATGTAGCCTTTTTTCTTACTTCCTATGAATCTACTGAAGAAACTCACTTCCCATGAACCAATGAGGAAAAAAAATTGTTTTGGGAATGTAGTTGTTTTCACATAAGTTTTTGTAGCTATGTTATGTATAAATCTTTTCATGAACTTTTTTTCTGGAGTTATTAATGTAGATTTGTTTTGTTCTGTCTGTAATCACTCTGTTATTATTTTATTCTCTTGGAGCTTTTCTCCCCGGGCCTCCGCTGAAAATGGGCATATATCCAGACGGACTTTCCTGGTCAACAAATGTAAAATAAAATAAAATAAATACATTTTACTTTTTTCTCAGACCAGCCAATATAATATACATGAAAAGTATAAACTATGCAGTACTGATATAATTATTCTGGGGAAAAAGTATAATAACCTGTTTTTAGAAAACTGTGAATGACAAAAGGAATTCAAGGTATAAACGTTCCCTTGTATTTGCAATTAAAAACACACACTGAGTCTACTTTGAGAAGATTACCAAAATCTCATCCACAAACCCTATTGTAATATGTCAGGCATTTTGAAGATATAGCCATGTAACACTAGGGACCAAAATAGGTCATGATGTCTTAGAATCTGACTGGATATACACTTCATAAGATATATTGATAATAAACACATAAATATCATTTTTTTCAGAAAAAAAAACAAATACAGTATATTAAAATCAGAAATATATGTGCTATTATAACATCACAACTAAAATAACATTTGTGTTGCTAAATGTGGTGCTTTGTAGTATTGAAACAAAATAATTTATTTGAAGTGTGAATTGTCGCTTAAACATTTAAGGTACAACTGTTTTTTTTTTCTTGTAACTAAAAGATTATACTATGTAAAACTCTGAAACTGTTACAAGGATATATTTCCCAGAAACTTTCTCTGAAATGTAAAGGTATCTCATTTTACCCTGTCTAATGGGGACCCAAGTCTGAGAGTTTATAAAATTCTATCAGATTCTGTTCAAAGAAAACACACGTATAATTTTTTTCTCTGGGAGTTAAATGCACTCTTCATCAAAATTATAAATATGCTGTACTTTTATGACATTAGAATTAGACACAGTACTTATTGATACTTAAAAGCACGTTTGCACCATTGTAATTGTTGATACTGAATAAGGGAAGTGGTGGTGGTATTTGTTACAACTCAGTGATGCACTTTTTATTGAATACAACTTGTTGAAACTGTAAATCTCCAGAATCATTGCATCAGGGAAACACCCCCCATACTGATATGATGACCTCATAGTTGTTTATATTAGTATATGCTATGCAAAGGCTCTTGCCTACATGGATTGTGGAGCAAGGGATCTGCACCACAGAAAGCAAGGTTTTCTATTGTATATAATGGTTCAGATGCACTGTTTTAATGGATTATATTTAGTGAAAAGTTTGTTGTTGAATGTTGGTAAAACTAGTGCTGCTACCAAGTATCACATAAATGGATTCCAGGCTATACTAACTCCCCTTTACTGTTCTCTTATTCAGACTGTAATGATTCATTCTGTAAGTATAATGATAAACAACTCTCCCACCTTTAAAGACCCCGGAATTTTATAGCTAAAAGAACCCAAGGTTTTAAAAATACTTTTATTTTGGTAGAATAAAATGCAATCCTTTTTGTGTGGCCTATAGGCTCCTGTCTAAGTGGGCAAGGTGATGTGTGGCTTGTCTTTCAAACTATGTCAAAGCCTGATTACTGTGACCTGTTCATCTTAGGAAAAAAATACTCTTTCATTAATATCCATTCTAAAAACATACATCTGTACCAAAATATCAAATAGTCTTGGTTCAAGGAAAAATTCATCTTGCAGTACCTTCCTTCCCAATGGAACAAGTTTCCTCTAAATATTAAACCCTAGCAACAGTCATACTTCAATTAGATGAATGGATGTGATCTTGAAAATTCATTCAATGAGTCACTGGCCACAAGACCAAACGAAACATTATCACATGTCAGTCCTCCCTGTTCCTTCTCTGTTTTTCTTTCCCTCCCTTTATTCCAACTTATTCCTATTTGCATTCCCTCTACACAAACCAAATTGAAACTGTTTTATCTATACCTTCCAAACTAACTCTACCTCTTACTGTCATCATCTGAATGATTAAATCTCCTTCAAGGGTTCTCTTGTGCGGCATTTTAGACAAAACCTCCAATTGCTGACATACTCCTGGCTTTGTATAAACCTATGAAGCTACGCAATGATCAACTGATTACAAATAAAACAAAATTACTGGGTACTGCGACTCGGCACATACAAATCTAATCTGCAGTTAGTTGCACCCTTGCCTTTGTAAGTAAAAGTATATCTAAAGTAGAAGGAAAGATGATTATGAATATATATAATATATATTCCAAAAATACTACAAATGCTAAAATATTTCAGACACAGCACTGTATAAGAGGATTTAAACAACCTGATGATCAAATGTGATGTGATACACAAGCAGTCAAATCACACTTTCAGTGACAGAAGTCAATGCAGTGGGGACTTGTTCTGCTACTTATAATAAATGGGGGATGCAGGAGCATAGTTTCCTGTATGAGGGTGTTGGGTCTATTTTTAAAATAATTATTTTCAAAATTTTTCTAATGCTACTCCCATCATTTCTTCTTTGACAGCATTCAGAAATATTCACCTAATTAACAGGGCTCCATCATATAACTCAGGGGGAAAAATACAGGACAAAATGGTCCTTAGAAAGTAATAACCTGTAAACTTCAAAACAAACATATACATATTACTTTTAGTCAGTGTAGTAAACACACTATAGAACAAAATCATGCATGCAGTGTACTGTTACAACATTAGTGTTAAAAACAACATTTACTTGTTTCTAAGAGTGAAGTCTTCAACCGTACATGCAACAGCACAAATAAGGACTCTTCATTCAGAAATTCAGGATGTAGCTATTTCTTTGTCATTGCAAGTAAACACTCAGCATATGTGCTGCTTATAGATACATTTTAAAATATATTGGTTAGAAAATGTTGCCATAAGCCATTCCAGCCATTTATGTGATAGTGGAAATTACACAACTTTTAATAATTTAACATCTCAAACACTGCCTATAGTTTTAGAAGTTGCCCTGCCCCCACCCCAGCAGGCCATCTGCCTGTTTATTTTGGCCTTTAGCCATATATATGTAGTGCTAAAGGCCAAAATAAACAGGCAGATGGCCTGCTGGGGTGGGGGCAGGGCAACTTCTAAAACTATAGGTAGTGTTTGAGATGTTAAATTATTAAAAGTTGTGTAATTTCCACTATTCTAGTGTTTTGTTCAATGTTTCATTTAACAGCACATTTATTTATAATCCACAAAAGTTCTTAAATCATGAAAAGTAGCAACTCTTTCAAATATACACACATACACACACACACACACACACACACATACATACGTATATATATATATATATATATATATATATATATATATATATATATATATATATATACATACACACACACACACATACAAATATTTCAGGCATAGGCTATCATTATTAAAGTGGTAAGCTACCTCATTTCTTAATCCGCTAAAAGTCATACTTTCATCACTTAATGTTTATAAAAATGTAATTTAAAATGACCCAATTACGTTGGCTATTTTTTTCTGGGTAAAAGCTGCAGTTCAGTTGCGCAGCACCAATCCAGTTATTCCAACTTCAAACTCTGCTACTACCTCCAGTTTTGGGTCTGCTGGTAGGGAATGAAGGGCAAGTGGAGATTAGCTTGTACCGAGTACTATACCTTGGTTTAGGGACCATCAACATGGTACGAAGGGGAAATAGAGAGCAGCTTCCTGGGAAGCAGAGTTAAGAAGCTCCTGTAACATCATCCACACTGCTTACCTGTCCTTTTTTCTTAATCATAATCCTCCACGCATTGTGAAGTACCTATATAAGCTGGTCCAGCAATGAGGAGTACTTTGGTTATGTGCCCACTTTGGGTCACCTGGTCATGCTGCCCCCTTCAAGACCAGCAGCTGGTTCAAGCCCTAGTCACTGCCAGGGAATGAAAAGCAAACTGCCATATCAGCACACTCCCCTCCTCCCAAAGGATAGGCATGCTCACCCTCTCCACCTGTGCTGTTGTGTTGTCAAGTTCCTGAGCCATTACCTGAACTCGGGTCACCTGTGATGCAGTCAAGGCTTTATCCTTCTACTTCACTAGTGTAGACAACATTACATAGTTAATGCTAATGATAAATAACTGCAATCAGCAAGACTTGTAAGAGTTTTACCAAGTTTTGTGGAATATGCATAAATAACATAGAAAATGGAGTCTACTGAACTGATGCCATTTAAATGCAAATTAAATAAATAGTGGTTAAGGAGGTTAGGGACTCTTTGATAAATGTGATAACCAGTACCAGTTGCACAGTCCCAAGAAATATTCCATGTTAAATTACTTTTACTTGTTTATTTCCTTTGTTAATTAGATAAATTAACTAATTTACCAATTCACTAGCTAGCAAATGAGTCTGGTGGAAAGCCCCATATTATTGAATTTATTAAGCAAGTTTTGGTGGCTAACCTCGTCCAAAGCACTGGAGAAATCTACAAAATATCTACTTGAAATTATTTGTTCAAAGCTGCCATAACATACTGGTAAAAGAACAGATTACAAGAAATTGTTAAACATTTACTTGCAAAGGTGTGTTGTACTGATAAGATATTTTCCTAGGGCTTCAAATAACAGCTTGTCTAGTTGGAGTTCTTCTGTTATTTTACCAATACAAGATATTGATATTGGCCTGTAATTCATAAATTGCATTTTTTTCACCTTTGTTCTTATATAAAGGCCTAATAAGTGCAGTTTTCCAATCACCATGAAAATGGTATCCCTGAATCCCTGAAAAACTTTCAGAAAAGATATTCAAATAGCTCTAACAATAAGTGTTTAAGCACTTTTAAACCCTTGTTGTAAATACTAACTCTGCTAGTGTTGTTTTTTTTTTTAATATTCAGGGCATCTGTCTAATGCTAGGATACCTGATCAATCATTATCACAGCTTAAAGCATTAGTCTGGAAATCAAAAGAGTCAGAAGATACACATTCTGAGCCAATAATTTTTGGAAAGCATTAATTAAAAGCATTGATTTTTTTCCCCCTGAGTTATGTAACATTTATTATCACCGTACAAGAAGTAAAGTACTTTTACTTTCATGTTATTTCCCATTGTTGATAAAATGTAAACATTTGTCTTACTGTCACTAAATGTTGAAACCAAATTTTCTTTAAACCTTTTGATCAGTTTTAACAGACCTATTAACGCTTGTATATAATGAATTGTTCATTTTTGTATGAGCTGAATTATTAGTTAAACTTTACCTTTACCTAGCTTATTACCCTGTCCTTCACTGTGCAGATGATATTGTACTATTCCGCACAGACAACTCAGTGCCCAACCTCCAGACAGACCTTCAAGGAGATTTCCTAGCCATAATCCGCAGGATCTTCAACAAAGGCCTACTTTTCAACTTCAACAAAAACAAAACTATGAATATTTTTTCACTGAACCACCACACTGTAACCCACAAACTAAACTTTGTTGTACAGATCACTGCTTCTCTGTTATAGGTCAAAACTTTTGGGAAAGTATTCAAACCACAAATAAAAGACATCTCATCTTACCAAAAATATAGGTCTCAATTAAAGGCCCAGCTCCCTTCATCAGTGTCTGAGTAGCACTCCTACTTCCCCATATGGCAGGTTCTAGTACACCAATCTTAGTTTCTCATTCACATAATCTTTCATTTAATTCTCCTTCCAGCTACTCATGACCTCTGTCTAACATTCTTTACTCCCCTCAAATATCCTGTCATTCTCACTTAGACAACACATAGGTGTGATTATCACAGACGCCTCACTTTCTATATGAGGCTTGTCTTGATTTTTGTAAACAATGCACACACACACACACACACACACACACACACACACACACACACACACACACACACACACATATATATATATATATATATATATATATATATATATATTACAATTGTAGATATTCTTTACATTTTGTTAGCTGATAATGGTATTCTACAGATGTGTATTTTTATTATCCACTTGCTGTCTCCCTCTAAATGTCATTCTGATTTTCTTTGTATTCCCAGGCTGAGACTGAAATTGATCACTTATAAAGTCCTTCCTCTCTCTCTCTCTCTCTCTCTATGCATATGTATGTATGTATGTATGTATATATATATATATATATATATATATATATATATAAGATTCTTAGAATAACAGAATATAACGCAACCCACCTGTTGGGGCTTCTAGCTGTAGCTATAGTTTTCTTTTCTGAATCTACATTATTTCTAAGTAGTTCTGTATAAAAGATGTTTAGACATATTCAGAATATAATTCCAATTAACCTGAGCTATAAAAGTCTAAAGGACAATGACAGATGTCTTCGGGCTGCCCAAGTTACATCAGCATTCAAAGACCAAGTAAAAGAACTGCTCATGATTTTTGCAGCAGGGTCTGGTTTGAATTTGTTGGAGCAATTTTGATGAAAAAAATGTTATTTAAAAACTCCCTCCCCTTGATTCCTTCCCAGCCCCACACAGCTTCAGGCTGCTCTCCCTGGCGTCCATGCTCACCTGTTCCTGACCTCCCCAAATTGTTCCTTTCCAGGTACCCTGGACATGACTATTCACTGTGTGGGCTGATGGTTCCCTTGACACGAGTATTATGCATCTCATTTAGTTGGAGTCATAGCACACTCAAGCCAACTCCTGAACTGTCTTCTGCATTGATGTTGAATTGCAGAACACTGAGATCTGCTGTGGTCTTAGTTGCTTCATGCTGATTTAACAATGACAGTTCAAGCGAGTCAGGCAAAAGAAATGTCATGCTGACACAACAAAGCTGAAATATTTTGAAATATGCAAGTGTGTAAATGTGAGAAATATTGATACAACAGAAAAACAGACATGTATAAGAATAATAATGACATTTATTTATTTTTATTTATTTACATTTGCTTACTGGGAAAGTCCAACTGGGCCAGAAGCCTATTGTCAATTGAAGACCAGGGAGAAAAGCTCCACAGAAATATAAGCAAAATACAATCATTAGATAGCACAATAGTATACATATAGTAAGCTGCAGAATACACATCATCTAGTTAGTCTATACAAAGTAGTATTCAATACAATTTTCTGGTAGATACAGTTTCAAAAAGAAAAACATACAACCATTTCAGTGAAGGTCACTGTGAGAAGAATAAAATTAGTACTGTGTACATATTAAATAATAGTTATGAACAAATGAGATTTCCTGTATATATATATATATATATATATATATATATATATATATATATCTCTATATACATATATATATATATATATATACATATATATATATATTTTTGAGTAGTAATAGAGGAGAGGGAGAAAATGAGATGAGTGCAAGGGAGCCCGCAGGATTTTTTGCAGGGGGGTGCAAACCCAAGCCCCACCCACACTGCCCCACCCCCTCTGCTGCTCCGCCCACTCAGCCCCACCCCCCACCCCTGCCCACGCAGCCATTCCAGTTTGCCAATACTTGGCTATTTTTCCTCCTTTGTCATAGACACTGTTCAAATCTCTGTGTGCATACTGTTTTATGCTTTACTTCTACAATGATTATAGATATTTGGATTTCATTTACAACTTTTATTTCAAATTTTATAGCACAAACACTGATAGACATTTACTAAACCTAAACAAAGCAATAGTCTTACAATGAAAGGAGACTTAGCATTAAAACTTCTCTACCTTTCAAACCCACACTCACCAAAACAACATTGAAACCCGCATTCAAAGAAAATGCATCTGGCCAGTGGCAGGCTAAGTTTACCTTTGGGCTGTTTTCAAATCATAGACTCTTTGCACACATTTCTATAACCATGCAAAAGTTATTTGATTCACCTCCCTGACTGTATTAATTATACTATATAATAATTGAATTATATCCCTTGTATAATACAGCACCACTTGTTAGAGTGTGTTTTAAATTTATAGTTCTGAACATTTTTCCTTTAAGCAATGAAACAAATCATATGAACCAATAATGACAACCTGCCCAATTCAGAACATTTCAGCCATAAAGGGCCACTCTACTCAAACTTCTGTCATACAATCCACCAATATCAATCAATATGCAGAATCTTTGCAGAAGTAACTCATCTGAATAATTCCACATTAAAGAGATCTGAAACCAGTGAAGAGGTTGTTGCTAGAAAGCAACTTTATATTTCAGTGTTTCATCTACAAATTCACTGCCTGCTGCCCTTGAAAAATAAATTGCTTACGTTATATTAAAAAAATGGTAAGCTGGTATATTGCAATAGGGAATGGGTGGCAAGCTGAAAAACAAGTTAATAGTTATTAGGCATCTCATCCAAAGGAGGACATACACCCCCTTAAAATATCTACATGTTGTAGGAGTAGAACCTACAGCCCTCTGTATCAAGATGCAAGTATGCTACCTGCTGTGCTGCTTTAAAAATTCCATACCACAATAGTGATACTATTTGCTAAACAAAACAGTTGCACATTTTAAGTAGGCTTAGCATGAACAGCAGTAAAACAAACAGTTGCACATTTTAAGTAGGCTTAGCATGAACAGCAGTAAAACTCTCTTCCCCTGAAGCTCACAATTCCTTGAAAATGCACTTGAAAATAAATTCCACCTGCTAACTCTAGGACATTTCACTCTCTTTAACACACACCTCAACCTCTAAGTGCAAGAAATCTGGACAAAGCCTAAAGTAAATAGGAGCAGATTATAAATATTGCTCTCATGAACTTAGAACATTGCTAGAATAACAGGATTTATGTTGGTATGCATTTTTCTAAAGGATATGACATCTAAAACTCAAATGTCTGTCATTATTTAATAACTTCAATGCTTTTTAGGAGGAATATGGGGCAAAATCTGGACATTCTCCAAAAACCTGGACAGCTGAGGGGTATGCTTTCTCCTCCTTATACATACATACATACATACATACAGACACACATACACATCATACCTCTCAATCTGTTAACACAAGAAATCTGGACAAAGACTGTTATAATGTTGGGGATAAAGGCCCAAAACTAGGGACACATTAGACAGTTGCTAGAATAAAAGGATTTGTTAGAATTGAATTTTCTGAATAATATGAAGTCTGAAACTGAAATGCATGTCATTATTTATTAACAACTATATTCAGATATAGTTGGTTGTCTCAGTACTCACCATGGCTTGCATTTTCTCCTCTCTTGAAAGGCCCACTCTGCTTAACTTGTGTATTATTTCCTCAGTCACTTCACCGTGGGTTGCAAGGCAGCTTCATCACTAGTGTGTGCGCAAAACATAATGCCTTCAATGAGTCTTGCAAGAAATCACATCCAATCATCATGGCACAAAGGTTCTACTGAAGATGCTTCCAATTTTTCTTATACACGAACATGACAGAAGCCAGAAACAGCTGTTATTCTGCAGCTAGATGCAGCAGTAGCAAAACAAATTGCAAAGAACCAAAATAAATTTGGAACCAATTGTATCTGCCAGTATTTACTGTGCAACCCATGACATTCCTCTCTGTGGAAAAGAAAGCTCTGGTGGAAATTTGTGTTACTTGTTAGATTTTCGTATTGAAGCTGGTGGGACAATACTGGAACAGCACAGTGAAACAGCTGCAGAAAATGCTTGGTACACATCCCATAGGGTGCAACATGAGCTGTTGGCAGAATAAGAACACGTACTTTAAAAGAAGATTGTTTGTGCAGCAAACAGTGCAGTTGGATTTAGTGTATTGGCAGATGAAACTGCAGATATCTTAGACACTGAGCAGTTGTCATTGGGCATTTGGTTTGGATGATTGTATTCGAGAAGAGTTTGCGGTTTTTGTTCCCGTTGTTGTGAGAGATGCACAGTCTGTATCAAATGTCATTGTCAGTGAATGCATAAAGTGTGATCTAGACCTGGAAATTTTACTCAGACATGCTATGATGGCTGCTCCATAATGGCAAGCATCCAGAATGGTGGTCAGGCAAAGATTTGTGAAAAGTATCCAAAAACAGCCTTTATCCACTGCGCATCTCACAGACTAAACCTTGTAGTCAATGATCTGAATGATGTTCCTGAAATATGTAGTGCTGTTGGTGTTATCAAGATTATTACTTTTGTCCATGACAGTCCAAAACGACGAGCATTGGTACCAAATATACCTCTTCTGTGTGAGACATGATGGACCGAGAAATATAAATCCATTCATGTGTTTAGTCAGAACTTTGAGAAAATATTTGACTTTCTTCAGAAGAGCACTGCTGGTGAAACCAGACAAAATGCACATATATTACTCAATGCTTGCTCTTCATGCACTTTTCTTATTTTCTCTTCATTATTGCAAATTACTCATCAGTTCTTGAGCCTGTTGCCCAGATGTTTCAGTCTGTTCAACTTGATATTGTAGAGGCTCAACAACACATCAACAGACTCATTGAAATATTCAAGGAGCACTGTAACCATGCTGAAGAACACTTTAGGAATGACATTCTCAGTAAGGCAAGATCACTAGTAGATAAATTTAGTATTGAGTTGGTGTTGCCAAGGATTTGCAGTCGACACACCGAGCAAACACAGTAGGCGTGGATTTTGACAGTTATTACAGAACAAGTATTTCTATTCCCTATCTTGACTCATTAGTTTCTTCACTGACGTCTCGCTTTTCCACCATTAACACTGCTCAGTGCAACTTATTTTATCTGCATCTTAAAAATGATGCAAAACCTACAACGTGAAGAATTCTGAAAACGAATTGCCGTCAGTAATGAACTATATCATATTGCTACTATATCTGAATGATTGCTTCTTGTCTGATGCATTGACTTTGAAGTTATAAGACAACCTAAAGAATCCAATGGGCTACTACTACCTTTGTAGTCAATATCTTGCAGATCTTCTATCAATGATGTTACTGAACAAAAACAAACAAAACAGTGTCAGGTATGGGATAAAAAAAAAAAAAAAAAACATTTTCTGATGTGTTTCAGCTACACCAATGATTAACACATGCATCATGCTAACCTGGACAACAACAAAAAATAAATACATAAAACTAGTTGATTTTTGCTTGTGTACATGTTTATGCAAAGAAAACTTAATACTGCAGTAAGCACCATTGTACCTCTCAACTGAACAGATTTTCGCAGAATGTCCAGATTTTTGCCTCAAATTTTTTGTGTTCTTCCTAAAATCTGTACTTTTCTGGCAAATAGCTGAGGACTGAAGTCATTAAATAATGATAAACATTTGAGTTGAAGAGTACACATCCTTCAGAAATTTCATGGTAATGCAAAACCTATTATTCTATCAACTTTCTAAGTTTGTAAGAACAATATTTAAAATCTGTCCCTAGTTGTTCCCCCATCATTTTAGGCTTTGTCCAGATTTTTTGCTCTAAGAGGTTGAGACTGAGGTATGAATTATGGATAGGAATATATGTTTTATGCACAGTCTTCACAGTTTCGCTTAAAATGTCAATGAACCTCACGTGAACTTGTTTATATTCTCCTGCTTTGACAATCTGGCTAGTGTTTTTTTAGTTTTCCTTTCTTGTCTTATCTTTAGTACATCTTCAACATTATCTCTACTAAACATACTGTATGAACAATCATATGTTACTACCTACTATACTTTTAATTGTATGTCTAAACCATTATGCTTATGTAAATATCTTATGCAATCATATATCTGCTATATTTTATAACTGTGTAAACCACAATGCTCACATAATATCTTATGTATAGTATGTTAGCAATTGTTCTGGAGCTTTTCTCCCTGGGCCTCTGCTGAAAATGGACAGCTTTGTCCAGTCAGACCTCCTTGATAAACAAATGTAAAATAAAAAAACAAATCTGACCTTTATGTGGATTCAAAAAAAAGAAAAGTACATCATGTAACAGAAACCAAACAATGGCTCTCTGAATTTACTATACTATTCTGTAACTGAATGCACATTACTTAATGTTAACTGATAAAACAGTTAAATAAAAATACAGTATGACAGGGGAAGAAGATAATGCTTTATGATTTGTAAACTGCTCATAACTTGTCACAATCCTTGAAGGGTATAAAACACCTCTTTCTAACCTTTAGAGTCTGGAAAAAAGCTTTTCTCGATAAGCAGCAATAAAGACTCCAGCATATAATAAAATGCATACACACCAGAACATAACAGTTAAACATACTGTGCATGTCTCTCTGCATATCTGTAAATTAGTAAGCCATGTCTTTTTAAACCTGTAGTAAATGTTATGTTCTCCATGATAACGTTATATATGTAGTTCTTTGCATACTCTCACCTTAGTAAACATCCTGTAGTGATAAGAACACTGTCTCTTTGGGAGTTACTTTGCAATATCAAAACTACTTGCAGAAGACAATGTTAATCCATCCTGAATGCGACCAATACAACACTTTATTAAAATATCTATTAATCTACTAAGAAAGCAGATTTCTGCCTCAAAGTAAGAAGTAATTAAAAACAGTTAATAACAACAACAACAACTCCCCCTCTTTGGTCTGACGTCCTGTGATTTGTAATGCTAGCTACTCTCCAAAAATATTTGTTTGGGACTTCCTTATCAATTAAGGTAGATCAGCAGCAAAATCAGCACTCCTTGAAGATGTGACAACAATGCAAACAGCACAACATAATTCTCCTGATAAGTACTGCAAAATATTCTATTTGCCATTTCCTATTTAACCATCTGCATATGGGCAGAAGCTGGAACACAGAGGTGAAGCAATCAGTACCTTTATTTGGCCAAGATGGGTTTTACAATGCACCTACTGGAGCTTCACCTTCAACAGGGTCAGGCAACAACTACTAAATAAACAAAACCCTATGTTTAATAAAATAAACAGATCTAACGTCACCACATTTCATATTTTGAAAGTTTACTATTACAAATACTAACCCATCTCTAAACTTGAGTACAGCGTGGTATTCTAAGAAAATAAAATCTAAAATTTATCACATCAGGACAAAGTCCAATAAAAAGTGTTCCAAATTTCAAACCAAATTATTTATACGTAGCACAATTGAAGTTAGACACTCCCAATCCCACAGTGTCTGAAAACTTTTAAACTTAGGGTGCATACATACTTTAAATAAAAATACTAATAACTACATGCAAACATTTGAAATATGCACAGATAGAAAACAGTAGCACAACTCAATCTGGTGCAGGCTTGTATTTCAGCAGACCGCAAAACGTTCAGGTGTACATCATAACACTCCAGCTGGAACTAATTGTTAATAGTTGTTGTGGTACAGCTCTCTAACAAGGGGTGGACACAGGAGCAGAGCAGAAGTACTACATACTACTACAGAAATAATGGGTGACGTCTAACAGGCCAAAATTAATTCAGACAGCAGTTATACCTTCGGTAAGGCCACCTCCAGGCAGACAATAGTTAACATGGATGCAGATGCCACTCTGTCCCTAATGGGTGATAATTAGAAGTTATGTACCTACCATAACGTTCCATGTTAGTTGTCTTCTCTCGCCTTCTTTCTTGCTGGATGGGTTCGGAGCCGATCCTCGGCTCCGACTCGGCACTTGCTTTAGCTCGAGAACTCCTTTTACCAGCTCGAGGCAACCCTATATCCCATGATGCAAGGCGGAACTACCTCAGATCTCGTTTGGCAGCTAACTTACCCTGCTAAAGGTTATCCTAACCAAATTAGGAACAAAGTTTCCTAAAAGAAGTCCTCATAACAAAGATCCAGAGGAAACAAACTATTAGGAACTCTTCAAGATCTGTCCAGGCCAGGGGGAAGGAGGGAGCGCAGAAAGAAGGCGAGAAGACAACTAACATGGAACGTTATGGTAAGTACATAACTTCTAAATATTAAGTTGTCAATCTCGCCTTCATTCTTGCTGGATGGGACCGTCCTAGCACCTGAATCCCGGGTGGCTCAACGGAACAGACTCTTGAGAACTGTGGAACCAAAACTGGCCCTATCTCTGGAGGCCAAATCCAACTTGTAATGAGAAACAAAGGTATGAGGCGTGGCCCAAGTAGCTGCTGCACAAATGGTATCAATGGGAAGTCTATCCTGAAAAGCTGCAGAAGTGGATAGACTCCTGGTGGAGTGTGCTTTTGGCTTAGAAGATAGTTGTTTGCCTCTGAGAGAGTACACATAGGAAATGGTGGAAGTCAACCATCTGGATAAGGTCACTTTAGAAACTGGAAGACCTAACCTGTTTTCTGCATAAGAGACAAACAATTGGTCCGATTTTCTAATTTGTTTAGTCCTATGCAAGTAGTACCTGAGCTGACGATGGACATCCAAAAATGCAATTTCTGTTCAGCTCTGTCGGAATAGTTAGGGAAAAAGACTGGTAGATCTATAGATTGGTTAATATTGGTTTGAGATACAACCTTGGGGAGAAAAGAAGGGTTAGTTCTTAACGATACCCTGTCCTTATGAAAACCAAATAAGGTGAATGAATACAGAGAGCTTGAATCTGGAAACCCTTCTTGCAGAAGTGACAGCCAGTAAAATATAGTCTTCCACGTCAATAACTTCAAAGAACATGAAGCAGACGGTTCAAGGAGGTAGTATCAAGGATGCCAACATTAAGTTTAGATCCCATTGCGGAGGAGGATGCTTTATAGGTGGCTTTAGGAGAAAAACTCCTCTCAAAAGGCCTTGCATAATCTATGAGACATGATGTTATTGTCATGCAAGCCAACATGATACTTGGAAATAGCAGCCAGTTGTACTTTGACTGTAGATGACGAGGATCCCGAATGAAAAACATCCGCTAGGAAATCTAAAACAGAATGTACGGGAGCAGTAAAAGGATCAATATTTCTGGAGTTTGCCCAAATCGAAAATCGTCGCCACTTGCTAGCATAAATAGTCCTAGTGGACGACTTCAAAGAAGACACTATAATGTCTCTGACTGAGTCAGAAATCATTGGTAGCCTGGCTAGGGAAGGAAGTGGAGCAACCAAGCAGTGAGGTTGAGAGAATGAATGGCCCGGTGCTGCTGACCCGACTGGTGGATCAAAAGATCCGGAACTGGGTCCAGATGCCAGGGCTGCACCAGAAGGTGACGATGCAGAGACGGAAACCAAATTTGTCGAGGCCAAAAGGGAGCAATGAGGATCGATTTGGCTCTCAAAACGGTGGCTTTCTGAATGACTTGTGGAATCAATGGAAAGGGAGGAAAAGCATAAAGAAGTCCCCGAGGCCAATCCTGGGTTAGAGAGTCTCTCAGGGGTTGGCCTGGAAGGGAAATAGAGTGAAATAGTCTGGGCACTTGTTGTTTTGAGGGTAGCAAAAGATCGCAACAAGGAGTGCCCCACTTCAGAAAAATCTGATCCACTACAGATTGATTGAGAGACCACTCGTGAGGCATCAGAATAGATCTGCTTAGCCTGTCCGCCAATAGGTTGGACCTGCCGGGATGTGCGTTGCTATCAGAAACCGCTGAGAAGAGATCGCCCATTGCCAAAGTCTGAGAGCTTCGACATAAGGGATAGGACCTGGTTCCGCCCTGTTTGTTGATGTACCAGACCACGGACATGTTGTCCGTCTGTACTGCAATAGTCCCCGTGGGAAGAAAGTCGTCGAGGGCTTGCAACGTTAAAAGCACTGCTCTCATCTCCAGGACATTTATGTGCAGATGGTATTCTATGGGTTGCCACGTCCCGTGGACCATCCTGCCCTGATAATGCCCCCCCCCACCCGATCAGAGAGGCATCCGTGGTGACTGTGGCAACTGGAGGGGGAACAAAGGGTCGGCCCTGATGAAGAAGAGGGGAAGATATCCACCAGCCCAGATGAGCCCTGCACGACTGTGTCACTAAGATCTCATGTCTCATCGGAAGATTGTGATACCACCACTGCGTGAAAAGCATCCACTGCAGGAGACGCATATGAAAGCGAGCCAGTGGTAGAAGAACAATGGCCGCAGCCATTAGACCTAGAACTTTCAGGACAAACCTGGCTTTGATCTTTTTGCTTTGTAACAGAAGCCGAACAAATTTTTGGATGTCCAGAATTCTTTGATCTGTTAGTCTGGCTAACATTTTGACGGTATTTAACTCTGCGCCTATAAAGGTGATAGATTGGCAAGGCAGCAGAGAAGATTTTACGAAATTTACTGAAATTCCCAGATTCTTGCAAAGCTGAAGGGTGTAGTCTCTGGACTGAAGAAGCTGACACTTGGTGGTGGCGGAGAGGAGCCAGTCGTCCAAATAAGGAAACACCTGGAATCCTAGACGTCTCAGGTGAGCTGTGACCACTGCCATGCATTTGGTAAACACTCTGGGGGCTGAAGTGAGGCCAAAGGGCAGGGCTCTGAATTGGTAATGACTGGTCCCTAGCCAAAAGCGGAGAAACCTCCTGGAGCGCCTGTGAATCTTTATGTGATAGTACGCATCCTGAAGGTCTATCGAGCACATCCAGTTGTCCTTGCCCAGAAAGGGCAGAATGGACTGAAGCGTGACCATCCGGAATCTTGCCTTTTTGACAAATCTGTTCAGATTGCTGAGGTCTAATATTGGTCTCCACTCTCCCGTCCTTTTGGGGACCAAAAAGACTCTTGAGTAGACGCCAGATCCTAGTTGGTCTGCCGGCACGGTCTGGACGGCTCTTTTTTCTAGGAGTTTTGAAACCTCCTGTTTTGCCAAATCCCTTTGACCGGGTGAGATGTCTGGAAGGGATTGTAGAGGTACGGAAACCTTACGAAGGGGATCTTGTAACCCCCGGATATAATCGACTGTACCCACTTCTCTTGGGATAGAGATTGCCAGGCTACTGGGTACAGTGAAATCCTTCCCCCGACTGCCTCCAAGGGTGGACAGTCGGGCAACACCTCAGGGATGCTGAAAGGGCTTCTCAGGAAGAGACTCCCTGTTGCCCTGGTTCTGAGGACCCCCCCTGCCTCTAGGGCGGCGTCTATTGTTACCCCTCTGCCTCTGGGGGTAAACTGACCACGTGTGTCCGGTGTAGCTCCTTGGGCTTTACGGAACCACATCTTCCCCCCTTTCTGACCCTTGGGATATGGTCTAGAAGGAGTGGAAAATTGGACTCCAACGGCAGAAAGTCTTACCGTCCTGCTCACACCTGGTCAAGGTATCCTTCACTTGAGGTCCGAACAAAGCCGAACCATCAAAGGGGGTATTAGTGAAGGACACCTTAAAGGGGTCCGCAAAATTACACAGCCGCATCCAGGCTTGGCGTCTAAGAGCAACTCCTGTGCCTGCGGCCCTGCTCGCTCCATCGGCCGCGTAAGATATGAGCCGCATGGAGGAGTTAGATATGGAATTCAGGATAGCAAGCTGTGAGGCAATCTTTTCCTGAGCCCCAGCAGCAGAAGGATCCTGGACTACTTCACCCAGTTCCTTGAGAATATCTCATTGAAGCCTGGTGAAGTGACAAAGGTAATTCAGCGAACGCATAGCAAAGGTCGCTGAAGAAAACATCCGCTTTCCATACCTGTCCATGGTCCTAGAGTCCTTGTTAGGAGGATGGACAGGTACTGAAGGATCCGCCAGTTCCTTCTTAGTGGCCGCCGCCATCACCATAGCATCCACAGAGACACCTTTGGAAAGGAACTGTTTATCCGAGGGCGTAATGAACTTGGATGGTCTTCTGGGGACAGGTTCCACAGAATCTGGAGCTGCCCACGCCTTCCGAGCCACTACCTGCATGAGTGGGTCGAAAGGCGGAGACACCCAGGAGGTGGAGGGTCGGGATCCAAAGCCTCCAGGTATACCGACTCATCCTCGGAGGGGTCAATGGAGGGCCAATTCCCCTCTGTTTGAGGAGCTCAAGGATGTCTGAAAGGAGACATCCTCAGAGGGGACCATGGGGAACCCTCCGACTCATCTAAGTCGGTATCAGATGTAGTAGACTCAGGGGAGTCTGTGTGTTTCCTCTTACATGTCCTCTTCCGAGGGGGTTCCCCTGCAGGGTCAGGAGAAACCTCGGAAGAGGAGGAAATTCCCAGTGGGGAAACCTGGGGCGATGGATCCCTGGGCCTGAGAGCAAGAGGCTGGCAAGAGGCATCTGCAGGCACTGATGAGGGAGGAGCTAGAGGGATGGACCGTTGACCCAGGCTCAGAGGCCAGGACACTCCTCATCACCTCAAAGGCTCCTCTCCCCGGGAGACCAGAACATACCCGCTCCGAAGAGACAGGAGTGGTCCGCTCCAAGGAGAGAGAAGGCCCCCAGGCCGATGTCGGCGCCGACCTTACCAAAGCGAAGCCCGAGAGGGAGAGCGGGTCGGACAAGGGTCCGATGCCACTAGCCCCTCGGAGCCGACAGTGGAAACCGACGACCGGATCCCTCCAAGGAAGGTCTCAAGGAGGAGATCGGAGCCGAGGACACGGGCGAAGGATGTATCGGCTCCGCATCAAACAGTCGCTGTCCCAAAGCTCGGCTCCGAACTCTGGTGTGGAGTCGGAGGAGGAAGTTCAAGAATTGGGGCTATAGCCGAAGTCTGAGACGGGCTATGGAGCATTTGGGCCAGTGCCTGAGACTTCAACAGCCTGCTTACCACCCTCTCCAAGTCGTGGTCAGACAGCCTGGAAGATCTCAAGATCGGCTCCGATGGCTCGCTCCGACAAAGAGGAGATCCCGGAGCCGAGTGGATACTCATAATAGAGGGGACCGAGATCTCTTACGGTCGAAGCCATCGGAGCCGAAGTCCTCGAACTCCAGATGGAGCCGAGGATTTCGCCCGATGCTGGATAAAGTGTCGGCTCCAGCCGGAGCCGACAAGGCCACAGTAGTCAGGGTATCGGAGCCAGCCGGCACCGAACCCACTACTCGAGTAGAAGTAGTATCGACTCCAGCCGGAGCCGATATCGGCTCCGACGGAGCCGGAGCCACCGGAGGAGGCTTGGACACTGTAGCCTGAGCCTTCGGTGGCTTAAGAGGTTTTCCTGACCCTGATTTAGGAGGAGAACCTTCAGGTTTAAGTAAACCTCGGAGGATGAGTTTGTTCCTCCTTTCCTACACTAACACTAACAGGGAAAAATAAACCCCTAACTACACTTTTTCTTATTTGACTAAGAAAAAACTTACCTCAGCTGGCAAAGGAGACCTCTTTCGCTAAGCGGCAAACGAGATCTGAGGTAGTTCCGCCTTGCATCATGGGATATAGGGTTGCCTCGAGCTGGTAAAAGGAGTTCTCGAGCTAAAGCAAGTGCCGAGTCGGAGCCGAGGATCGGCTCCGAACCCATCCAGCAAGAATGAAGGCGAGATTGACAACTTAACATCAGCCCCATAAAAAAAAGTAAAACAGACAGTATCGTTCTCTCAGAACATGCAACACAAATGTGCAACAGGCAACTAGGACACAACTCTGTTCTAGTTTCAATTGTTAAAACATATACAAGGCTCCAGAGAGCACCCCTACATTACCAGGCTATAATTCATACCACAACCTTTGTCCACCTAACCTGGACCGAAACACTAAAGGTGGAGGTGTGTCCATATTCATTAAGGATATCCACACCTCCAGGCAAGTTGCTCAGCATAATGCATCCGAGATTATCCAAATGCAGCTAACTTTGGGCAAGATCGCAATCCAAATTGTAGCTTGCTACAGATTCCCCACCATGCCCCAGCATTCCCACTCCTCATTTCTTGATACACCGGAAAATATTAGGGCACAACATAACACCCTAATAATGGGCGATTTCAACTACCCCACCATTAACTGGGAAAACTACCCATGTACCAACTTATTTTGCTCAACGTTTTCTGGAATTCATAAATTCCAACGCCTTGGATCAAATTATCCACACCCCCACTAGGGGCAGCAATATCCTAGACCTGGTCATTACCAACATGGGCATCCTGTGTTCCACACCAGAGGTCAGTTCATCATTGGTCAGATCCAACCACAAGCTAATCACCCTAGACATCCACATCCCACCCCCACCCCCTATTAGGTAAACCACCATAAAAGATTTCTCCAAAGCCAACTTCTCTCTTCTTAAGTCAGAAGTGGCAAACTTCACGGCACCCATGCAGACAGACAATAGAGGTACGACTGCTGAATCCTACACAAATGCACTTTGTAAGCACTGACACGAGTGCATGGATCATGCAATTCTAACAGAACCAAGATGCTATCCTCCAAAAGGAAGCCAATATGGTGGTGACCTGCCATAAACAAACTCTACAACAGAAGAAAGAAACTGTTGCAAAAGAGTAAACTCCCTGGTCAGCCTCAGGAAAAAGCTGAGATCCCTCATCAAATTCTCCAAAGCTCATTACGAAAACAAAATCGCCACTGATTCTAAAGACAGCCTCAAAGCATTCTATAGCTATGTCAAGAATCTCAATGGCAACACTCAGATCTGCTCGCAGTTACAGCACAATGGCACTATATGTACAGAACCTACTGATATTGACAATATCCTGGAAGATAGGTTCAGTGGTAACTTTACCCCCCTCTCACCCCCTAAAGGGCCCATCTCTATACCGGAAGAATGCAAAGTTCCTGTAATCATGGCTGCACAGGTAAAAACCACACTCTCCAAAGCCAAGAACACAACATCCATGGGACCTGACAACATCCCAGGCTGCGTTCTACATGAACTACAGAATGAACTGGCACCCCACCCAAGTACCATGTTCAATCATAGCCTTACCTCAGGCTTTGTGCCCACTGAATGGCACACAGTGACAGTCATCTCACTCCACAAAGGGGGAGCCACCATGGACCCCAGGAACTACCGCCCCATTAGCCTGGTCTGCAAGGCTATGGAATGTATCATCACGGAACTTGTAAGCAATGACATTGGTAATCTCCAGACTCTGGACACTACTAAGTTTAGGTTTGTAAAAGTTAGATCATGTCTCCTAAACCTGATAGACTTCTTTGAAGCAGTTACCAAAGCTGTAGATGAGGGTAAGGTGGTCCACACAGCCTATCTAGATCTCACCATCTCCTACTCCACAACTAATATAACTACATCAGATGTTGCCAAACCTGGGGTGTACGTTATAAACTGAAGCCATTTGGTGTAGCTTTGATAGAATGGTCCAAGACTGACTGAATTAATATCAAAGTACTGTGCAAATACATTGACCATCTGCTCACATGACCTAATGAGTGGAGAAATATGCTTTGACAAAAGCAATAGAATGTACATGCTCAGCAAGTGGCAATTGACAACAATATACACTACAGACATTAAACAATGAAATACTGAATAACAAAGGTAGGCAAAGGGGGAGGTGAAAAAGAAGAAGCAGCAGCAAAGAGAGAGGGAAGAGTAAGCAAGAGGAGGAAAAAAATTCAAGCAGGAAGCCAAAAGAGTGGAAGGTAAAGGTTAACAACTGCAGATGCCTTGGGAATAAAATAAGAATCCTGCAGACACTGGCAGATTAAGAGCGAGAGGGCAGCAGCTGCCATGACTAACCAGATGCTGGGTTGAATCTAGAAGTACACAGGCCTCAGGCACAGCGCACATTTACATTTGTATTATGCAGGTACCTAGGTCATTAAAACTGAGAGGAGTATTCTATTAGAGACCTTAGAGTGAGAAAGAAATAAGCTATATTTAGCACAGGAGCCCAGGACAAAAACAGAAGGAACAAAACACACTTGTCCTGCTTTTATTGAAGACAACACTTTTTTTGTTCTTTACAATAAAAATCCCTGGTGCCTTGGTTCTCTAGTCTTCTTGGGAAAAAAACTCACAATCACTACAACCCATTTAAATAGTTAACATAATTAATTAAATCAATTTTTTTCATATTCTTAAAATAATAGTACTCAAATTATATAAAACAACTCCAATTTACTTTTACATTTAAACCATAAGGTTTATAAGTCCTATATTTTAAAATAAAATAACTTTCTTACTTCAATACCTAAGTTTTAATGTTACATCCATTAATTCACATTATGTTAAGAGTCTTATATCCGTTTTACCACCAAGTTATTTATGCAACCTCAATGGATAGCATTCAATAGCATATATATATATATATATATATCGATAGCATTCATAGGTTTCGATAACATATGCACCTGGCTCCTGACAGAAGCTACAAATTCCAACCAAAAAAGTCTTTGACATTTGACACCACAAAGAGATTAGCTAACAGCCATTCTATATCCATATTTAATCCCTTGGAAACCCTTATTCATAATAACATGTGGCATCGGCATGAGTGACACACTTACCTTTCACTTCTACGTTCATGTGCACAGTCCAAACGTCCTCGAATTCAAATCTCCAGTAGGCGCGAAAGAAAATTATGTGAACCATTAGTCGCAAACAGACACGGAAGACGAAAACAGGTCGCAAACACCTATTGCGTCTGTGCGACTGCACGGGATGCAAAGGGCGTTCTTAAAGAGGAACGCCCTTTAAAAAAAAAACTTTTTTTTAATTTAAATTAATTTCTCGGCTAGCCGGTTCCAGGAGGGTGCAAGTGCACCCCCTTGCACCTGCCTGCGGGCGCCCTTGGATGAGTGGACAGTGTGTTGAGAGTTATAGATATCTTCTCAGTCAGGTTTGGCACAGGAACAATGCCAGTTCTTGGATAGATGTTCAAATAGTAGTTGTTTGAAATTGGTAGATACAGGTATGTTTTGGAGAGTGTGGGGTAGAGAGTTCCATAATTTGGCTATTTGATTTGAGAATAGGGCTTTATCGTGAGTGTTAGTTTTGTTTACTGTGAGAAAGTTTCTGTCTGCAGATCTTAGACTTTGTGGGCATGAGTAGGTAACAAGAAGTTCCTTGAGGGATGGGCAACTATCAGGATGGAAGATGATATTGTGTGTGAATTTAATTTGATAGAGATGGAGAATGCCAATTTAATTTACGTAGAGCAATACAATGGTGGGTTTGGTGGGGAAGGTTGGCTGTGAAGTGGGTTATTTTGTTGTAGCAACTTTCCAATTTGGTTGTCTGATTTTTCTTAAGTTGGTAAGGAGGGGGAAAGCATTTAGGAGATAAAGATGAGGAAGGTTCTGGATATGGCTAGTCTGGTATTGGCATGATTGTACTGTATGCTGCACTATACTGCTGAACTGAGTATAATGCAGCAGCATACAGTACAATCAATGCTGCACTATACTGCTGAACTGAGTATTTGGAGAATTGTAAGAAAACATGTTCACCATGTTTTGGAAGGAAGATTGGGAGTGGTTCATTGTGGAAAAGACTGATGTGGTCTAAGAGATTCCATGACTCCAAAGAAGCAGAGTATTCCAGCTGAGTCTGTAGACAGTGCAAATAAGTCAAGGGAGTACCAAAACATCCTTTTTGCAACAGCAGTGGTAACAGAGGTCAAGCCATGTGTACCATTTCAAGCCAAACGCTCCAAGTCTTGCTTCTCAGACAGAAATGAGGTGTACTAAGTCTGAAAAACTACCTGTGTACATCAAAGACTATACTGCCTATGGTTTTCAATCAAAACCAGAGTAGTACAAGTGTTTAATAACATAATAATGTTTATTTGATGACAGGGGATGCAATAGTATGGAATGCATGAACAGAGTGTGCCTATGTTAAACCACTGTTCTACCACTTTGTTTTTTAGGATATGCACTACCGAGAGTCAGATCTGCCCTTGCAAGAGAGTAATCCGATTTACTTCTACGTTTTCAGTTTTGGAAGACACTCTTTTTTTGTGTGTTTTGTTTTAAAAAGTATACAGCAAGCGCTATGCATTCCGTACACCATTTAATACGTTAAATGTGATCCCCCCGGGTAATGTCTAGACTCAAGTGTCTCTCAACTGTCCAGATGTTTGCCTTATAGTTTGCTGTGTTCCTAGTAAAATGTTATTTTCTAGCAAATCACTGAGGATTGAAGTCACTAAATAATGAAACATATTTGCGTTTCAAACTTTACAACATGCAGAAAACGCACGCTATCATAAAAGCTGATTTTCTGGCAACTTTCTAAGTTTGCATCTGCAATACGCAGATCTCGCACTTGATTACGAGGCATGATGCCATGCTTACATTGCATTGGGCAGAATGGCGTCATTTGATTTTTTTCCACGTTTAACTTGCTCTAAATACTGTACCGTAAAATCACACATACATAAAAAAAAAACAACTGAGATTAAAGTTAGGCCACGGGTAGAGACACATTATGTTTGTTTAGACTGCAGCCTTTAACCAGCCTCAATCGATGTTCACTCCACTGTCCAAAAGTATTGTTTCCGAAAGAGTTAAGAAAGGAATACACGCCCACCTTGACTTGCTTAAACCAACCTCCCCAAATTTGAAATACCCTTCTGCAGCAAACTCCCTTCTCAGTCAATTAGAAGTTGTAGAAGAACTCATAAACCAAGGTGGTCAACTGCACTCGTGTGGTTCTGGTTCATAAGGGCTGCACCCTTCAATGTACAAAATACACAGCCAGGGGCTGCAAGTTTTAAGAAACTTCGGGGACTTCAGCATCTGCAGTGTATATACTAGTAACTAACAGATAGTAGTATGTACACGCATTTTGGGATTTAGGACCGTTTGCCAATGCCTATGGTGAATGCCCTTTTAAAGTCCACCGAGGCTCCTTAGAAGTACATTTTCAACAGGATTAGATTTAAAAAATGACACTGGTGCTATTTTTGTTCTGTGTCAGCATTTTATTTGGACCATCTTTCGGGACAGGGTTTCTTTATCAGTACCCAGCAGCAGCTTTGCAGCAGCACCAGCAGCATAGCAACGCAGAGCAGAATGCCGGAGCCCCTGCTGCAGCCTTCACACACCGACGGTAGGTAACTGTTAACAATGCGTTTGTTCTTGGGATGGAGCTCACGCAGCGCAGGTGTTAAAGCTCTAAGGTAACTCTAGACACGTGCTTGCGTCAATGTAATTTCAACACAGTTTCAATTACTGCAACTGTTTTGACATTTGCATACGTAAATCTTAAGGATATGCAAAAATGTACCTGTACACAGCTGTGAAAAGAATGAAACAGAAAAGTAAATAACGTGCTAAATCAAGTCAGTCTTCCGTGTACATTTTGTAGCTGAAACGATAGGGGGCGCAATTGCATCGCTGTGAAAAAAATCACTTTCTTGGTGTGCTGCCGTGAAATCCGAGCATAGTAATGCAATTTGCTTTGTTTATGAACTGTTCAAACACAGGAGTCCGTAACTAAACAATGAAATTACTTTGGGGTGAACTCGCAGCACGCAATCCTGTATGTATTACTTATGGTTTGTAGATGCTAGTATATGAAAATCGGGCTACACAAGTAGCCCTGTTAACTTTTCGTTATCAATGTAAGTGACGGAATGTGTTAACTCACGGGCAAAATGTATGACAAGTTATTAGAGTTGACATTAGAATTGCAAGACACAATAGAATTGAATCCCTCTGTGTATAATGTCTATGGACTACAAAACACTAATATTGCTGACATCTTAACTGGGTAATTTGGCCAAGTGCCTTTTCTTTGAGATTGGGGTTTGTCAACAAACATAAGTAGTTTTACGTCTTCAAATATGTGACAATTGAGAAGTATGGACAGAAATCTAATCAGTGCTTACTACTTTTTCCTGGTTAGTGTACATGAACAAACTTATTTTCATCACCACGTTGGTTTACTCCCTGTATGTTCCTTTTTATATTTACACGTCCCGGGACACCTCAGTTTTGCATTGTATTATTCCCTACACAAGTTGCCGGTATGTGTATATTTGCTGCCATGTGTATTGTGTCATATCGGTATACTATGCTGTCTAATTTAGTTATACTTTGAATCATACCTCTCAACCTGCAAACATTGAAAACAGGAACAAATGCACTTGAAAATTAGGTATATCCAGCCAAAAACATTGGAAGTCTATAACTGGCACAAAATTTGAAAACCAAATAGAACATAACTCTTCCCGGTTTCAGTAGGAATGTGTCAGAAAAGCATATTTAAAAATAGTGACGAAAATGAGCACATTATGAAGACCATGTAGAATCTGTACATTTAGTGAATTGTATGGCAGAATTCTACCACACAAGGTCATTTATTTTCCTTCAGAAAAAGGGAAATATAAGATGTGTCATCTTTCTTTAAATTATTGTTGCCACTAACATGTTAGTCATGTAGTGTGGTTTTCTGTGTAAAAGACAGTTTTAAAAATCACCTGTAATGAGGAGGATTCGGAAAACTGTGATAAGGAGTGAATCAAGGCTGAAAATAAGGATAACTGTGCAGGGGTAAATCCGGCCTGAAAATATGAACGTTCCTTCAAAGCAGGGAAAGCGGAGAGGTATGTAGTATTATTCTACTGTTTCTATTATGTATGTAACCTGGACTGGGTCTGCCAATTGATTGCATCTGATCAGTGTTCTACACTAGTAACCAAAAGTCACTAAATAAGTTTAATCAGACTCTCCTCTTTTAGCCCAGTGAATATTACCCTCCTGCTATCACAAGGGTGTCGGGAACTATTTACTACTTTCGTCATTATCAGTCCATTGATGTTAGACAGGAATTCCCAGTCTTTACCACTGTTTTACTGGACTACATTTATCCTCGTGCATTTTATTTCAGCTGTATCCGTCAGTGCTAACACCCCTAATTATAATAATAAGCGTTGATCTTTTGATGCTGGAAAAGAAGCCCACTCAGAGTTTTGTGTATGTAAAGCTGTTTTAAGCAGAAATGTAAAATATTCTAAAAACAATAGCTGGTTTTAGGCATTAGCATACTGTGCAGTCATTGGACACCCTGGTCTGGGAGAAGAGCTTGTATTATGTTTATTTTTGCACCTGTCTTCTAAGAGAAGTTAATACAGCACTTTTGCAATTAATAATCGATCAATGTCATAGTTACTGTGATGAAAGAGCTAGCTGAAAGCTTGCCATTACTGTTTGCCTTTTAAAATCAAGACTCACCTCTGGTTACAAAGAGAATAAATGGTGCTCTGTTCGTCTTAACTTTATTGAAGGTAAAGGTTGTTCAATAAATGAGTTTAATTTATTTATTTATTTTTAATTTTGTGTCCCTTTTTTGTCATGATGCACATTACAATAGCAAGGGTACAGATGAGCAGCTTAGTGTGACTGGTTATCACCAACTTATTTTCAGGTGTCAACTGAGTAACTAGAGAAAAATGTACACAGATTGTGGGTGAGATTACAAACACCACTGGGTGTATGAATGAACTCTGGGCCATGCAGATGTAAAGCGGAGATGCTTAATCCACATCTCTGTTGGATAGTTGTGGGGCCTGTGCATTTGTAATGTTGCTATGAGTTGTATTAGTCTGTTAAGTCTTTTGGGCCCCCTGCTTCATTCATTAAACATGTTTGGGGGTGACAACATTAATTTTGATGTGGTGCCTAAAGTAAAGTATTGAACATATTAATAACAGCTGTATTTTAAGGGGTAGTCAAGAAATAGCAAAATCGACATGAACAAACATAAAAAAAAAACAAACAAACCTCTATACGATGAGTAAATCACGACATAACTGTTTTCTACCAGTAGTAGAATGTTTGTTGGAAAATATGTAAGTACATGCCACACTTGACTGCAGTTTCAGCAACTCTCTATTACATTGCTAAATTAAGAGTTTCAGGTTAAATAAAATTAGAAAGCAGTACATGTTCTCATTTCCTGCTATGAATGCATATGTAGGGAATATGCTCTTATGCACTCTATTTCTCACTAAATAACCATTCCAGTAATAAATGGTGGAGCTAGAGGCCCTTGATTGAAAGGCATACTTGTTCCTCCTTTCATTTTACAAACTTTTGGGAGCCCCCCATCTTTCTTCCTTTTGTAGCTTTGTGATATGTCCTTTGCACCTGGCATTGTTTCTATTTAGAGATTTTCCCTCCTACACTTAGTTTCTTTTGTTGGTGGTGGTGGTGGGTCATAATGGTGTCTGCCAGGCAAAAAGAGGGTAAAAAAAAAGGGGTGGGTTGGGGGTATCAAAGAGGAGGTGGCAGTGCTTTGTTTTATGAAGTGAGTATGAGCACCAGAACAGTATAGTGACAACTCAACTTTCCACCTCTCACTTCAGACAACCTACTGCTCTGTATCTTTGCTCTACTCAGTGTACTGAGAGTTAGCGCCCTCTTTAGTAATCCAAAGTGAAAACTGTTCATTTTGGTTATTGTAAAACGACTTTTTATTATTGCATATCATTTAGTAGAGTAGAACCTTGGTTATTTCTTTAACTTTTCATCATACATCTTTTTTTTTGGTTGGAATCTGCCAGCTGAAGTCAAGCCTGTCTCAGGTAAAAGATCAAGACAAATAGTGCACTTGCCTGTAGTCCTACATTACCTATTTCATAGGACTCGTCAGCTGGGAAGAATAACTTAATGCATTTATATGTACAGGTCAAATGCAAAACAACACCACTCTAGATTTACTTGGGTTAAGCGGTCTTTTTAATCTCTTATTACAGACCTAGGAGAGATTCTGTGCAATAAAACAAACAAAAAAATGTACTGCTTATATCTTAAGTACAAAGATCAAAATGGACACACTTTAAAATCTTTCCAAATATGTATTGACAGATCAGTTGATTGTACTGTATTGTTAGTTCTGCCCATAGAAGAGAGACTCTTGCTTTTAATGTGTACTGTTTTATACTTCCCATTGGGGCATAAAGAGTGCATGATGGGTGGTTGCAGTCGGACTGTAGAAGGAAGGAATATTGAGTCTTGACATTGTATGGCAGGGTTGTGTTCTTGATGTGTTGGCTGTTACATTTGAAGTGCTAGGTTAAATTAATATCAGATGTGTAATGTTCTGGTGATACTTGGAGGTATAATTTTAAGATCTCATCTCATGTATTTTGAAGTTAGGAGTGCGACTAGATCAGCAATATTATTTAGTAAGATTCTTCAAATATACTGGTGTCTCTTAAGTTTGTCAGTAGATTAAATATGTTCTTGTCCTTGGAAGCTGGGTAAGGTCTTAATGGATTATTGTATATTGCTACCCAGCTGTCTTAAAGAGAAGCAGAGAAAGACTTTGCTATCTGATTAGGCAAATGTGAGTTGAGAACCCTGGTACATGTTAATGCTGTGCAGCACGATTTGTGCTGCTGCTGTTTAAAGCAGCAAATGGGAATGACTTGTCTGTTCAGTATGTCTCATCTGGTACTTTAGTTTTAAAGGGTGAAGCCAATGAGCTGCTAATGCGGTTTATCCTGTTGTCTTGGGTTTGATTCCTTCAGTCTGCACTTGCAAATTTGTAACTTCAATGAAGTCAGTTTAACCAGGCAGCTCCTGAAAAGTGTGTTACATTAGGTATAAATGTCTGTTGAACATATGATTGCACAAGGACTCTAAAGCCCTTTAATGGTTTAAATCCTACCTCAATGGGAGGCATCAGGCTGTTCTCTGACAGGACAAGCTCTCAAACCTGTTACCTAACACCCTTGGAATACCACAAGGCTTCATATTAGGGCCCCTATCATTTTCCATCTTTATTAACGACTTGTATACGGTCATCCCAAATGTCAGCTGTATCCGATACGCTGATGACTCCACCCTGATTTGCTCAGCTACATCTCCTACAGACTTAAGGTCTGCCATACAGTCTACCTTTCTTGGGCGCATTATCCTGTGGTAAGGCTGAGATTAAACAGCTGCCTTATGTGCGGGTTTAATACTATGGAATAAATAATACTATGGAAAACTGTCTCTCCGAATGTCGATTGTTGCTAAATCCCCAAAAAACTAAAATGTTGTTATTCTCACCAACACAAAGGTCTGCTGCTTTTACCTTCACCATAAATGCAAAAGAGGGCACAATAATCACCCCGAACCCTCTACAAACCTATTGGATGTCATTATTGATAATAACCTAAAATTTGACCTACATGTAAACCAATCGATCAAGACCATCAATAAAAAAAACTTGGGTCACTGTATAGAATAAAAGCCTTCCTAACCCCACCAGCTAAGATGGCCATAGCTCGCTCTCACCTGCTTTCAACACTTCTATACACTTTCCCCCTTCTCTCCAATCTAAACAAGTCTGTACTTAATAGACTGTCAATCTGTTACAATCACATTGCCAGGTTTGCCACTGGCCTTCCTTTTAGAACACACCACTGCATCAACCTTAAGCAGCTTGGGTGGCTGGAACTTCCCAGTCTAATCAAATATAACCTTCTGATTATGGCTGATAAAATCCTTTATAATCCAGATAATACACCAGCTCTTAGAAATATTATCACCCCCTATAACAATCCGAGACTGCTTCGATCCTCAAACAGACTACTAATTCAGACAGTCAAACTTAACAATACAGCCGGTGACTCCCTCTTTGCAAACTCTGTTGGTAGAGCCTGGAACTTACCTCCAGCTGATATTACTTTGCTCTCCTCCCTAGGCCAATTTAAAGCTAAACTCAACATCTGGCACTAAACTGGCTTTGCCACTGTAACAAGCCTGGCTAACTCTCATCATGAATGTGAATAATCTGTTAATCTAACTTCTGTTTAATTTCCCCTGACTGTTATCAGGGGTAACTCTAACCTGTGAACTTGTCTATTCATGTCTGCTTATGTATTCTTTGTAAATACCATATCTGTAATATGTCTTCATCGTTTTTATTGTATCTGTCTACCTTGGAGCTTTTCTCCCCGGGCCTCCGTTGAAAATGGACATGAATCCAGTTGGACTATCCCGGTCAACAAATATAAAATAAATATAAATAAACAGACAACTAAAAAAATATTGATGAATGATGTAATGATGATGGCCATTCTAACAGTTCTGTGCTATTCCAAAGCACCCAAATTTCATTCATAAATAACTAGCTGAGGTAAATCTGATAATCTTCGCTTCATTTTTTTATAGGACTTTCTCAGACTTTGTCAAAGTGTGCCTCTTCAAACCTTGGAAAACTCCGAGTCTCACCTTCAAGGCTACATTATCAAAAGTACTTTGGGCCTCACCAGATAAGCATATGATTTGCTACGGAGAAGCAGACTTACACCTCATAAACAAACAGACATGAAATAACCAGGATTTGGCTTAGTATATTTTGTCTGTTTTTGTTTTTTAATTTATAATCTGTATTTACTGACAGCTGTCTCTCTACATTTAGCAAGATCCACCAGTTTCAGTAGGCATGATCTGTCCTTGACAAAGCTGAATTGGGTCAGGTCCAGTGTTTGGAGGTTTTCTATGTCATTATTTATCAGGTTCGTGATTATTCTTTCTATTGCCTTACATATAAGATTAGTCAAACGTCTGAGTCTGTAGTTTCCCAGGTCAGTAGATGGTCCTCCTTTATGCAGTGGAATGACTGTTGCTGTCCTCCATTCTATCAGGACAAAAAGTCAGTCCAGAGGCTGTGGTTAAATGGAGATCCTAATGGGCCTGATAAGTCCTGATTTAAGCTGTTTAAGAAGCAACCTAGTATATCGTCATGCCCCACTGAAGCTGTGTTTTTAGCTTTACAGAGTACAGTGGCAACCTGTTCTTTGATGATAATTGGCGGTGGAGTGGTGGAGGGTATTTCTTGGGGTAAAACTGGGGATGAAATTTGAGCTGTGTTTGTTCACCAGCAGATTTGCTATATCATCCAGATGAGTATAGGTGATGCAATCTACAACTAATTTTGCACATTGTTGGGTCTTGCCCTTAAGATAGCAGACATAACTAAACAATGCCATATAGTTATCCTTAGCTTGGAGGCTATTTTCACTTCAAAGACTGCTTTCAGAGACTTTAGTTTCCTGATTTGCTTGATTAGACTAATGAAGGACTTTTTGCTGTGTTGTGCACATTCCTCTTTACTTCTGGATATGATTTTCTTTCTTTTGTTGTACAACATATCAATACCAGGGGGTCCACTAGGGTGGCTTGTTTTTGCGGTTTGACCGGGTTTATCTGGGTCTGGTACTGTTGTTTCTATGCAGTTGTTTATATGGTCATGCAGGGTTTTGGTGTATTTCTCTGCATAGATTTCTATGTTTTCTGGATTTGGGGGAAGCTTGGAAACTAGCTATACCATCCCTTAATAGGGGGTAATTTACCCTGGAGAAGTTCTTAAAGTTGTGAGGTAGGTGCAAATACTAGTTTTATCTTTATTTCAAGGGAGACTGCTTTGTGATCTGATCTTACTGGTGAGGGCATCACAGGGGGGGTGGGGTGTATGGTAATTTTTTCCCCATGGTTAGTTGGACATGGAGTAGCTCAAGCATGTCACATGTTTGACCAGCCTTGAGCTGTGCTTATTCTTTATGTAGAGGGATACACCTCCACCTTTTGGTCTTTCATGTTCATTGGGTGGTTGGAATGTATGAAAGGCATTATAGCCATGCATTGCCGGACTGCTTTCCATGGCTTTGAACAGTGTTTCAGTAACTGCACAGATTTCAGCATTCCCTAGGGTGAGGAGAGCTTCAAGGGAGTGCAGTTTCTTGTTGAGGCTCCTAGTATTCAGCAGTAACACCTTTAGCTTGTCCTGAGTAGCTTTTGTTATGTTGGAAGGTTTGTCTACTTGGCAATGCCTAAAAAGGCACTATAAGGGTGGGTAATGCTTTGGCCAATATCCAAAAGCTTAGAGGTGACAAGTGAAGACCATCCCTGGCAAAGCAGTGTGGTCTGTCGACCATGTCCTCCCAGGCTGACAAGTATTGGATCCCTTTGGAATGACACCAGTAGCTAACAAATTGCTAAAGTTAATAATTTTTTGCTGGTATTGTGGCATCATCCTTGGAGATGGTAGAATGCTTCTCAGTGCTAGGCTCATATCTACCTGTGACACACACTCTGAGAGATCAATCATCTCTCTCTCTCCATATAGTCCAAGGAGGTATGTCGTAGGCCATTTATGCCCACATGTTCTATGATTACTGCAGTCAGAAGCACTACATTCATAAACTGAATTTTCCCATAGTTAAAGGCAAGCTGACGGAAGTAGGCCTTAGTATTACTACTGCAGGTGGTCTTTGAGTCTGTTGGAGGGGTCCTTCTGGTGGGCAGCTGTTCTTGGTGCCCAAGAAGAGGCATTTACCTGACTGACGGGTAAATGTAAAATTATTCTCAACCTTACATTTCAGATTGTATGAGTGTTTAATATTATATTCCTTGTGTTTTGGTGTTAGAATTGATTTATTTTTAATTTTTTGGCCACCTCTTTGTACTTTCCAGCTGGTTATCATCTTCTTTATGATAGATAAGGATTGCGTCTGCTAATGTGTCCATTTCTGTACTTTTTGTGGTAACCCGCAGTCCCTATTAAATCAACATCTCTGTTCCTTCTGTATCCATCCTTGCTTATGAGTCGCACCTGATTCAATGAACAGTGGCAACCATGCATGGAGCAGGGAATGAAAATGAATTTACCTGATGTCTGTGGCCCATATGTTGTTGGTCTGTCACTTTGTTTGATCCCTCAACATCCTCATGGAGGCAGTTCACTTACTGTCTTGTGAAACAAAAGTATATTTTGGTCTGTATCCACTCTTACTCTTGATTCTTGTCATCCTAGAAAATGTCTGCCTTGCAGACTTTGGTATTGCATGGGGTCAGAATCTGTTTCTTTCACAAGTGTCTCATCACTTTATGAAATGAAGAGAAGATGTGTTTCATTCTAACTGGGCATAAACACACCATGATAGCTGAGATTAAATTAGCCTTCTTAAAGTCAAACATTTCCAGGCTATGAGGTTCGATTCCTGCTACCTCCATTCTGACACTCAGTGACTGAGCAACTAGACAGTACTCCTGGACAACTCCTGACAAGCCCACTTTTGTCCAATAGGCTTATTCTCTTAAGTGAATAAAATGAGTACCATTTCATGGTCACATGAAAGTGAATTTGCATTACAAAAATATGCCACCTCCATTAACCACACCAGCAGAGGTGCATCTTTGGGAATATGGATAGTGCAGCTGGGGGGAATACTTTATAATCTCGAAATTCTGAAATACCAAATTTCAGAATCCCGAGATCATAAAGCTGAAAGTTCTAAATACCAAAACCCTAGAAGCACGAATTTTAAAATCCCGGCATTTGGAGATGTTGGAAGCAGTGCTTCTGGTGTTGCGGTGTTTGAATGGAAGTTCAGGTAAGTATGTATGTTTTTAAGGGTGTTGTTTAGGGGCTTTAGTGTGTGTTGTGAATGTGATGTGTGTGTGTGCAAGGGGAATGTAGGTGTGTGTGGTGTTTTCGTTTGTGTAGTGCGACCCTGGAGTTAGTATATTTAAGTAGGGGGGTGTGGGGGGTGCAGGGAGGCTTGCCCCCCCCTGCTTGTATGTAGTGTAGATTTGTGTGTTTGTGGGGGGAAGGTGTGTGTGTGTGTGTGTGTGTGTGTGTGTGTGTGTGTGTGTGTGTGTGTGTGTGTGTGTGGGTGGGGTGTCTGGTTAGTGTAGGATTTGCGATTTCAAAATTTGCGCTTTTGGGATTTCGGTATTTAGAGCTTTTGGCTTTATGGCCTTGAAATTCTGAGATTCGGTATTTCAGGATTATAAAGTGAATCCCAGCTGGGATATTTAGGAAGCGGGACGTAAGACAAGTAATGGACTTGTGGTATAGATGATTTAACATGATGATGAATGAATGATAATTTAACATGATAATTTAAATAAATGTCCTGTTGTATTTCTCAATGTTCTGGCAGCAGTAAGACTATATAACATCAGTAGTACCTGCTGCATTGTCGCTGGAATACAGTGTTCAGTACTGAAGCCAACATCAGAGCAACACTCGAAAGTGAACTGAGGGCTTTACAAGATACAATAGTTGACATTCTACAACATAAAGAGCAGGAATACTATGAAAACCATGTCTGGTTGTTGGGCATGCACTCAGTGAGGGTCATAAAGAAAGGGAAAGGAATGAGATTCAGGATAGCGACACACTCCTGCAAGGAATGAAAATGGTAAAATGCAAGGGATCTCCAGAGCCGTGGACGAGGGTAAGATGGTCCACACAGCCTATCTGGACCTCACCAAGGCCTTTGCCACCATCCCCGCTCTGGAATTATAGATAAACTTACTAAGCTGGGCATTAATCCCTACATCACGCGATGGGTTGCTAACTGGCTTACTGACAGAACCCAGACTGTAAAAGTAGCTGACTCCAAAGCCAGCTCCAGACAAGTGGAGTACCTCAGGGTTCAGTCCTGGGACCGCTCTTGTTTGGCATCTACTTCTCTGAAGTACAGGCCAACACTAAGGGACGCAGGCTAACAAAGTTCGCAGATGACTGCAAACCGGGATCCATTATTGAATCCCCAAATGATGTGGATATTCTACAAAAGGGCCTTAAAGAAACAGATGATTGGTGCCAGAGCCATGGGCTCAAACTCAATGCCAAGAAATGTATAGTCATCCCCTTAGGGAAAAAACATGTAGCCGTGAATTACCACATAGGTGGCAGTACACTAAACACCGAAAGTGAGATAGGAGACTTATGGACACAGGTGGACAGTGGTCTCACCTTCGATAACCACATTGCCACAGCAGTCAGGAAATCCTATGTGGCACACCTCATCACTAAGGGCTTTTCATCCAGAAAAAAGGAGGTCATTGTCCCACTGTACTCATTTCTCATTAGACCTATTATAGAATACAACACTCTATTTGGTATGTACCTCTCAAGACATCTGCAACAACTGGAAAGGCTGCAGAAATAACTCGCTAAAAGAATCACAGGCCTAATGCAGATGCCCTATGCTGACCGCCTTAAAAAAACTCCAGCTATACTGTGTCGCATATCGTCTACTCCGAGGCGATCTCTGCTTAACATACAAGGCCATGTCAAACCCAGAGCTGTTGGACATGCTACACTTAAAGACATCCCAATCCCTCAGAGCCACATGCTCCAGGGATCTAAACCTTGTCATCACAATAAACAAAACATGCTGGAGGGATAGGTTCCTGACCCAGAGATTCCCCAGACTCTGGAATACATGTCAAGCAGAGCGCCTCTTTGGCCCTCTTCAAAGGAACCTTGATGATTGGATGGGAGAAAAGAAATTCACCCCGGGGATCACATCAGTCACCCTGCTAGACAGGGGTCCAGGGAAGTAAATAGTGTGGGAAGAAATAGCCAGGAAATTGTTATGGCTAGGCTTGTATAGGCCCTAGGGCTGATAGCCTAGTACCAACCTATGGACTGATGAAATATGACCGTAGGAGTCAAAAGCACGGTCTTGTAAATGCAAGCTGGAAAGGTTTAAAAAATATACCTGTCTGTCTGTGTGTGTATTTACAGGAAAAAAAAATGAGCTGTGGCAGAAGTGTTAAGCACAGAAACTATTAATGGGTTTGTGTATGGCAGGTAGAGATGAAGGCTGGAATGCTATTAAAGGGGCATATTATCTGCATATCAAAGTAATGTACAATGACTTTGTTTAAACATTATCTGTTCAGTTGGGGTGGGGTGGGGTATTGGAATGACCTGCTGGCATAGAGTAGTCCCAACTGGAATTGTTATATGAGATGAGCAGAAAAAAAGGTAAGTAGAGCATTGCAAAGAAAAGCACTATACATGTAGTAATAAGGCACTATACATGTAGTAATAAGGCACTATACATGTAGTAATAAGGCACTATACATGTAGTAATAAGGCACTATACGTGTAGTAATAAGGAGCCTGATCCATTTACAGAATGAGGAAAATGGACAGACTGTAACTAGAAGAAAAATAGAATGAGAACAGCTGAATGTAATCTTTCTCAAGACAAGTAGTTCTCATACTGCTGAAGGTGTTAACAGTAATGACTGTATTCTGAAGTTTCAATCTGAAATTTGAGGAGGTGCACCACTCTGCTTCCTTGGGTTAGTTCGATGTTTGTAGTGTGACTCATGTCTTCCAAACAATTGTTTCACAGTCTCAAGGTAGTTTTTTGGGATAAAAAGTGCTGAACAAGTATCCCTTCGACATAATGCCGGACTTCATTGGCAGCTGTTTCTGTAACATTCCTCTCTACTCAATTAGTTTGATGCTGGATTTTATGTTGGATTCGTGTTTTCAGTGAACCATTGTGCAAGTTGTTCTGTTTTAAGAATTAACCATTATCGCACTATTTTCATGGGCACATAATCGGGAATTAATCAGAGGTCTTTTGTTCTCTGTATAAATTCAGTACACTTGGCTAGTTGTGCAGCATGAGTTTACCTTCTATGGCCCTTGGCACAGATCACATAGCTTCATCTTCTCTTAACTTTTTGCAGCTGTGGTCCCAAGTGGTTGCTTCCTGTACGGTGGGATTAGAGGGAGATGTCTGCCTCCTATGAGGCACTCCAAATTTATTTACAGGCAGCTTGTTGTGTGTTATGTTGGAAGCATAACATTGAAAGCACCTGAGGTTTTCTCATTGTTTCTGCTTTCATAATCAGGACATATCAAATACAGGCATAGGTGGATCTTTCTGTAGTAGGAATCTCTTACCACAGTTGTAGAAGTTAGTATCTGAGTGGAGACCACCCACAAACCCTCCTCAGATTAATCATGTTGCTATAGTAAGCAGACATTGATGTGAGTCAGAAAACTACTTGATGTATATATTTTTCACTTTAAAAGCTAGAAACTTTGTAAAAGTTCCCCTGCCCGGTCCTTTGCTGAAAAAGGGCACCTGTAGCCAGTTGGGGTTTCCTGATAAGCAAATGTGAACAAATGACTAAATAAAAACCCATGCATTTCTGATTTTGGCATTTCACTCATACTTCCACCCTGTCCAGGTATGCAGATGATTCTCGGCACTAGATAACTGTTTCAAGTCTAACAGTAGCAGCGAGTTCACTAAATCTAGTGGTGCAAAATTGTTAATTTGTACAGTAACCAACCTGGTCCTTGAATGGCCAAACATTAGGATGGGAAGATACTGAGAGATATGAAACAATAAAACAGGAATAAAGAATTTTTTTTTTCATTTTGTCTTTGTATAGAGGCCTACTTTTGAGTAAAACTTTATAATATAACTGTATGCCTTAATTGTATTTAAAATAAAGTACAGTTGACTCTGCTTAAATACATGGCCTCAGGACCAAGATTAGTTAATGCAGTTAAGTGGAGTATGCTTTTAAGCAAAGTTTGCTATGAGAAGCAGTTAAATTAATGCCGGATACACAGCAATCGCACAAAAAACACAAGTGCAGTGATACATTTCAGAAACTTTATAGAAAAGTTACTGTTTACAGCTGTTTGCTGTTTCAGATTATATGCAATTACGTGAACAGGAAGTCTATCATTAACAGGATTATTTACAGCTAGTTGCAGGAGAAAGGCCTGTCTGCAAATCAATACTGTACTACAGTATCATTTTTCTACCTGCCACAGGTTTCAGTACCACTTATTCACTCTATTCTAGCTTTATTCTACTTAACATTCAACCTGTGTACTTTCTGATGTCTCTAGCTTAGAAAATCAGTATGGTATGACTTCCATCTAAAATAGATTTTATTCTCTATAGTCCCAATGTGCCTTTTCTGTCTTCTTATTTTAGGTTAGGCAATGTGCACAAACATACATTCAGAAACTTTTTATAGAAAAATGAACTGTGTAAAACACAGTAGTCAATACAGTCCTTCGTGGTTTAGAGAAAATTAGTTATTGATGTCTAAACAGCTTTTTGCTGTTTCAGATGAAATGCAGTGTCCTTCAGTTCATAGAAAGTGGAAAACAATTCACATCCCTTTTGTTTCATGAATTTTCTCAATATATCCAGAGATTGAATAACATCATGGAAGTGTACTGGAGCAGTAGAGACATCCTCATCATCATATTTTCGATTGCCAACAGCACTTAGTTCCAGAACAAATTCACAATCATCAGCCATTTCTTCTGTTTCACGTTTATCAATTGCAATGCACCTCTTGAAATCATCCACTGTCATGCCCGAAGGGACACAAAAGTTCTCGTGCTGATCTCTTTCACTATTGTCTGTGATGTCATCTGACCTCAGCAGAACAAAACTAGCCTTCTTGTAGCAGTTGACTATCACAGATTGTGAAATTTTATTCCATGCTTCTCTCTGCATGTGTAATGAATCTAGCATGGATAGCTTCTTAGCAAGCTCAGTTGCTGTTTTCTGTGATTTGGACATGCTGTCTGTCTGCAACTTGCTGCAGGACCTGTGAGCAGTAGTGCTTTTTGAAGCAAGCGATGATGCTCTGATCCATTGCTTATGTGACAAAGGGAGATGCTGCCAGCACAGCTATCTGGAATTGTATAAGTAATTGTCATTTGTGAATATCAACATGATCTATATAAGATGCTTGTGTTACAACTGTATTAGAACTGTATGTTATGTGTATGTCAAACTGAACTGTACAGACATGTGTTAAATAGGTATTTTATAAAATGCTTGTGCTTAAAATGTAACCACAGTGAGCCCTGCTGTAAGATAACAGAAATGTGCACACACTATTGTAACTTTTTAAATGTATATATTTTAACAGTGGAAACTGGAATGCAGAAGGTTAACTTCAGAAAAATAGCTGAAATTAAATTACTTTTTAGGCTAGGTCAGAGGTATAATGTCTGTACTAGGAAGCTTTCTATATTGTCATTGGGGTGAAATAATTACTAGTCCTGAAATGTGGAGGAATGTCATTGTTATGACTTCCAGCATCTGCCAAAGATCTGAGGTCTATGTATTTTCACAGGTAGATGCTAAATACTGATTCTAGCAGTGGAGGTTTCATCTGGGATAGTGAGATGACAAGAAATGATGTAATTCTTCAAGCTATCCCAGCAGTAATATTTGAGATATTAATTTGAGAAGTGTCTTAGAGAGACAGGGCATTCTGTATTGTGTCTTGGACGTGAGAAGAACCATTCACAAGATCATCTGCTTTGTTGTAATAGTAAGCTACTAGGGAATAGTATAATTCTCTTAGATATAGCCAGGAATATAGCAAAGCTTAGTTTAGATATTTTTCTTTATTTGAGAATGTCCTGCAGTATTGTTTTAAATATTTCCTATGATTTTGAACTCACTGTGATTATATACTGAGTATTTTCTTGTTCTTTTATTATTTATTGTTAAATATATTTAAACCTTTCATTGCGACTGCCCTGTCTAGAGATATTTAAGTTTTGAGAGTACTTGCATATTTATTTGGTGATACTGTGTAGGCCACTCCTAATAGCCTTGCTCTTGATCAAACTACCATTTGTATTAAAAGTAATATTACACAGTAAGATTGGACACCTTTTGTTAAGGGCCTTAAAGTAGCTGATAAGGAGTTGGCTAGTGGCAGTGATAACTACCTTATTTGGGCAAAAGGGAGCATAGCTAATAAACATGTGCCAGCCTTTCCTAGGTGTGTGTGTGTGTGTGTGTAAATCAAACCTCAGAGTGTGTGTGTATGTCAGACACGAAGCACTGGCTGGACAGAGAGGGTGCTGGAGGGCTTGGCTTGGCCACTCAGCCGAGATCCCAACTCTGTAGCTGTGCCAGTGAGGAGTCTTATTGGGGATCTGGAATAAGAGGGAGAAACCAGCCCTGGACTGACTGTGGCTTCTGTGTGCTCTTAAGGGAAATTGCACTTGATGCACGGAGCTGCATCTGGAAATACTGTGGACACGTGTTTATCCTCCCAATGTACGTTCTCCACTGGTTCCAGTGGTTAGGATTGAGGCTCTTTGATTCCAGTGGTGGGTCATCACAGGTTGAATAGGGGATGTCATGTTCGCTGGCAGGAACTGAAGGTTTATATTCATCAACATTGCATCATCACTATGTGCAGCACAGTTGTTGCACAGCAAAAAGATTTTCCTCCTTTTTAGTTCTCATTGAGCTATCAATTTTCAGAAGTCATTCTTTCCAAATTTCACCAGTCATACAAGAATTCTTGCTTGCTTTATAAGTGACTGGTAACTTTATGTTCTTGAAACACCTTGGGTTTTTGCTTTTCCCAATCACAAGAGGATCAAAATTCTCACTGCTAATTGTAAGGTCATTCGATCTTTCACAGCCTTTGACCTAGCAACCTCGACACTTTTAAATGTCGACATTCCATCTGGTAGACTTCTCCAACATAACTCCATTTCATCAGCATTGAAAATGTCATGTGAATTGTAATCTTTCATGATGTCTGAAAAAATGTCCACCACCCATCGCTCCATTCCAAAATCATCTGTGTCTTGTTTTTCACCATGCTGTTTTTTGAACACAGTGTTGTGACATCCTTTCCATTTCTCTAACCAACCAGATGTAGGTTTGCAATCTTCAACTCCTATGCTTTTGGCAAGTTGGTCTGCCTTTTCCATTAACAGTAGACCACTAATGGGAATTTCTCGACTTCTGGCTTGTTCAAACCAGTGTAACAGGGCATCTTCAACATCTTCAGCTTTACTGAACCTCTTTTGTTTGTGATTAGGGTTGGCATTTGTTTGCCACTCTTTAATAATTTCTTCTCTGTTCTTCAGAATTCTTGAAGTTATGCTTTGGTGGATGCCTAACGATGATGCAGTAGAAGTTTAACTTTGATTAGCAAGTGTTTAATAATGTCAACCTGCTCAGCTAAAGTAAATCTTTTTTTAAAAAACTAACTTCGGCATTCTTGTAATATCCCTTAGATAATGATAGACTTCCTTCTGTCATAATGACTACAGTATTTGCATGTAAATGCATCCTGTGATCACAGTGTGGAGCCATACTGGTTATGCAAAGTAAAATAACATGGCAGTGATCTACACATTTTTGAGATGGCTATGTATTTAAATGAAATATGCAATTAACCGATGTGTTAATGAGGAATACACTTCAATACATTTCCATTGATTAAAAATGGGACTGAATGGACTCTGCATTTAAGCAAAATATGCTTTTATCCAATATGTATTTAAAGTGGAGCTGACTATTAGAAATAAGTCTTTACATTGTAATGTTTGGTTGTGAGCTCAGGTTATGACTGGAGTGTTCTGTAGCAGTTCATCATCTTCATGGTTAAAAATGGGGAAAGTAAGTAAATTTAAAATACTTACAAACAAGTAAATGGACAAGATATGCAATTGAGTTAGCTAATTAGGGAAGGAGGAAACATAACATCATAGAGAACTTTTGACACAGTTCACTGAAACTGGTGTATTGCATGAGTCATGTACCTGATTTCAGGGTCTCTGTCACCTGACTGTTATTCCTTTTCAGCTAACACCTTTTTTCCGCATCTTTCTTACCCTTTCTATGGTCTGGCTTCTGTCAGCAGTTTTGATTGACCCATAATATCGTGTATCTTCTCTGTAACCTCCACAGTCTAACAAAGATGACATCTTCTGAATAAAAATGGTTCTTATATGATCATGTTGAAAGACACCATCACTGCTCAGTTGTCCAGTGTTCATGACCAATTTATTATTCTTCTGATGTTAATTAGTTTGATATCTTTATGCATCTTTACATACATACTTGTATTTCATGTTGATTTTTATGATGCTAGATGTGGGCTATTAATATATTAAAAAACACCAATTTATTATTCTTCTGATGTTAATTAGTTTGATATCTTTATGCATCTTTACATACATACTTGTATTTCATGTTGATTTTTATGATGCTAGATGTGGGCTATTAATATATTAAAAAACACCAGAACTAAGAGCAAAATCCAACCAAGAATAAAAACCACTTGGCACGACAGGACCCGGAAGCACGTAAACAAAGGCTTTCAAAATAAGCAGATGAAGAAATCAAACAGCTGCTAGGTCTCCAAAAAGATCCTTTAATATAACAAGGCAAAGTAAAAATCCACAATATCTTCCAAGCGCTTTCACTCGACCACTTGCGAGCTTTTTCAAGGCAAAAAACATTGCTGGAAGTTCATTCACATTAAATACTTCCAGAATCATCACATGACTTCCTGTGAACCTTTCCCAACAGGAAAATCACCATATAAGGAAATTCTAAAATGCATTCTTATTATCATTAAAAATAATTAATTTTCTAAAAATCTTGGCAACTAGATACCATATTAAACATAAAATCAAATCAAACTGTTAAAATGTGGCAAAAAAACAATTCTGCAAAATATTTTTATAATCACAAATAAATGCAGTGACCCCTTTACCCTCGGGGGGTAAAATCAAAACTCCAAATTGAAACCTAGAGTTGCTGAATAGCATTGTAAAACATTTCTTTCCTAAGTTTCAAATATATAACATGACATTCCATATATCTTATTATAAGATTTTGTAAATTCAAAAATGAGTAAAACAATAAATGTCATGTTGTACCAAACTGTCTTATAAATGGGCTTGCCTCAATTTCAGAACACTACTAATGTTAAGGGTGTCATTCAGACCTGGGTATCTAGTAGCGTCTAAACGGAGCTGCCAAAATAGCTCACGGTATTCTAATTTTGACTCCCAACTGCCCCCTCTTATATCTGGTTGTACCTGTTCCAAAACCATAAACTTTATGTTCATGTCCTTACATGTCAAAGAGTGTTTATAAAAGGCATTACTTTCCTTCCTTACATTGATGTCATTGAAGTGTTCATAAACCCTTCTCCTAAACACCCTTTCAGTTTTCCCAATGTAAAAACCATGGCACGTGCCACAGCATCCAAGATAGATTACCCCCTTAGATCCACAATTAAAATGTTTGTTAGCGTGGTACTTGAATCTTCTAGAGGGAAGGTAGAAGGACCCCAAATTCAGCATAGCGTGGCATTGCTTGCACATCCCACATGGATAAGTGCCTAATTTCTTTCTATTCTGATTCTGTGGATCCTCTAACCTAATTTCTAAAAGTTCTTTCAAATTCTTGCCCCTTTTCCTAACAAAAGAGAGGAAACTGGGCATAGAATCCTTAAGATCTTCCTGAAGTCTGAGAATGGGCCAATATTTTTTAATAATCTTCTCGATCTGATCTGAGTTATTAGAGAAAGTATGTATAAAACTATTTTTGACTGTGAAATGTCTTTTGAAGGGTTTGGTAACCTCTCATTAACACCCACCCCAATAAGGGGGATATTTATTAGCCCTCTTCTCGGAAATTTCTGTAACTAGTGCTTCTACCAGGGCTTCCGGATATTGTTTTTCATTAAAGAATCTCTTTAAAATGGAAACTTCCTCATTGAAAAGTTTGTCCGTGCTGGACATTCGTGAAGCCCTAATTAGTTGACCCTTCACTATCGCCTTCTTTTGATAGAAGGGATGTCCACTGTGATAATTTAGGAATGCATTTGAAAAAGTGATTTTCCTGTAAATCTTAGACTGGAAACACATATTTGAATAGTCCTTAACCAATGAAATGTCTAAATAATCAAGTTGATGTTTACTGATCTTATAGTTGAACCTAAAAAATGTGGTGGTCATGTTGATGTAATCCATAAATTCCATTAAACTTCCTTCATCTCCCATCCACATAAAGAAGATGTCGTCCAGAAATCTCCTATTGTACAAGATGTCCTGATACCATGTACTAGTAAAAATGTATTTCTTTTCCCATTGGTATAATACCAGATTTGCGTACATGGAAGCACAAGAGGCACCCATTGCTACACCTTTTTTCTGACGATAAAATTCCCCCTTAAAATGAATGAAGTTATTTTCTAAAACTAAATCCATAAATTCCAAAATTAAGTTAGTGAACTTGACCCCCAGTTGGACTTCATTAGATAAGTAAGTACCTAACCACTCCAGGCCCGTGTTGTGTGGAATACTAGGGAGTAAATCGACTACATCAACAGTGACCATAAACATCTCAGGTAAAAATAAACTCTGATCCACTCCTTTTAGGTAGTCCCATGAATCCTTACATATGTGTTTAATTTTCTCTACATGTTGTTTTAAGGAGAAGTCGATAAATTTAGCTAAGGGTTCTGTGACACTTCCACCTCCTGAAACTATAGGTCTAAATTTAAGGGGGTACAAATTCTTATGTGTCTTTGGAATTCCAAAAATCTGGGCAACCTTGGGTTTTTTTACTAATAAGTAGTTATATAACTTCTCATTAATAGCATTCTGCATTAAATAGTCATATAATGAATAATTTATTTTAGCTTGAGCTATATTAATCTTATTTTTTGAGACAAGTTCATATTGATCGGTATCCTGTAACACCGTGTGCAAGGCAGCCTCATAATCCCAGTTGTACATCAAGACGGCCCCTCCCCCCTTGTCTGGTTCCATAGCCCTACACCCCTCCATTTTAAGATTTTTAATTAGAGTCAACTCATCCTCAGTAATGTTGTCAGGTGTTTCACAATGATCTTTCTCCTTAAGTTTCCTAATGTCAGTCTCAACTAACTCCTCAAAAATTTTGATGGTGGGGTGAACCGGGGGGTTAAAGGTGCTTTTTCTTGTGAGGGTCCTTTCTAAGTTTCATTCATCTTTGAACAATAACTTAAAATTAAGCTGCCTCATGAAAAACTTTAAATCAATCAAGGTAGTAACTATGGGGGAAGGCCTAAGGGGAACATAATGAAAACCCTTGGAAAGTAAACTAAAAAAACTGTCCGTTATTGATAGGTCAGTGTAATTAAAAATAGTAAAATTGCCTTTCCTATATTTAATTTGTTTACCTTGAAATAATATGGTACTACTGTCCTCATCAACTATAGATCCTAAAACTAGTTTGTTGGATGGTTCCAACTGTTGTATTGTTCCCTGCGCCCCCTCCCCCTCCTCTGGGGATAATAAAAATCCTGAGTAGACGGATTCCTGTTCTTCTGTGCTATTCTCTCACTTCTTCTGAGATTCTCGTTTCCTTCCCCTATAGGTTCCCCTTGCCTATTACTTTCACCCCTTTCATGAAAGACATTTTCAGTAGTGTTGTTGTTACTTCTTCCTTTTATAATTGGGAGGGGATAGGCTCTACCTTCCTTGTATTCAGTTAAGTCTCTCTCTAATTTCCTAATTTTTCGATTAAGTACCCTAGAACAATGCTGGTCTACATCACTGAACAACTTGTCATAGTCCCTCTTAACTGAGCTAAAAGTTTCATCTTTTAACATATTTACGTTAAGCTCATCTAAATCTTTTAACAAAACAGTCATTTTTTTCTCATAGTCCATCACCATACATTTTAACATGTCCAAACCTGCTTTGTTGAAAATTTCACAAAGCTGGTCATATAAGACAGAACCATGTTGTACGTTGTTAGGGAACTTAAACCTTAAGCCCTTAGGAATTCTCTGTACATTAATACATTTGTTTAGATAATCAACTTCCATCTGTTTGTTCTTAAAAAAATACAGTTTGTCTTTAAAGTCAAAAAACACATTTTCAAGATTTTAATTAGGGAAGGAGGAAACATAACATCATAGAGAACTTTTGACACAGTTCACTGAAACTGGTGTATTGCATGAGTCATGTACCTGATTTCAGGGTCTCTGTCACCTGACTGTTATTCCTTTTCTCTCCTTTCAGCTAACACCTTTTTTCCGCATCTTTCTTACCCTTTCTATGGTCTGGCTTCTGTCAGCAATTTTGACTGACCCATAATATTGTGTATTTTCTCTGTAACCTCCACAGTCTAACAAAGATGACATCTTCTGAATAAAAATGGTTCTTATATGATCATGTTGTAAGACACCATCACTGCTCAGTTGTCCAGTGTTCATGACCAATTTATTATTCTTCTGATGTTAGTTTGATATCTTTATGCATCTTTACATACATACTTGTATTTCATGTTGATTTTTATGATGCTAGATGTGGGCTATTAATATATTAATTGTATGTGCTCAGAGGTGTGATTTAAGACTCAAATATGTCAGAGGATAACATGAAGTAAAGATGTGAGACTTCTCCTGTTTGACTGGGTATGTGTTCTCTTGCTGTTTCTCTCCTTATAAACATTCAAAATAGTATCAGACATATCCAATTAGATTGTCCATTTAGCTTATATCATTGTAAAGGTAGCTTCTTCTTTCAGCTTTTCCCATTTAGGGGTCGCCACAGCAGATCACCTGTCTGCTCATAATTGGCAGTGGAGTTTTACGGTGCCGAGTTGTGAGCCCGGTGCCCAACCTTCAGCAGAAGGCACCACACATGCACGCACTCATGCCAAGGGCCAATTGAGAGTGTCCAATCGACCTACAGCATGTCTTTGGGATGTGGGAGGAAACTGGAGCACCCGGAGTAAACCCACGCAATCACAGGGAGGACATGCAGACTCTGCACAAAAGGACCCCAGCCGAGGATGAAACCAGAGAACCTTTTGCTGTGAGGCGGCAGTGCTAACCACTGCACCACTGCGGCCACCCTCCTGTTTAAAAGTTACTAAAAGTCAATTAAAAAAAAAAACTAAAGTTATGTACACACCATAATGATGCATCTGTTTCCTGTTTTCATCAACCATTATGTTACAAATCCAACCTCTGATAGCTTAAGTAGTCAAAATGTCTTATCTCAAACATCCACCTCCTGTATTATGTGCCACCAGCCCTCCTGCCATACTGTTTATCCTTCCATGATTGCCATATCTCATTTCAATATTCGGCACCATTTAGCCTTATATAGTTGCTTTTTTTGGGGGGGTGGGGGTGAGCTGCAACACACCAAAGAAAAATAAACATTCACAGCTGCAGCTCTGCTGTTTACGGAGCTTAACTTAGGAAGTGAAACTACATTACTGAGGTGGAAACAATGTACAGAAATTAACTGTGATGGGATTAAAATTATTAACATGTTTTGTTTGTACAAAGACAATATAGGGACTGCTAGAGCTCTAAGGAGTCGTGTTTTTTTTGTTTTCTAGGAACAGAATAGGGAAGATTTATAGAAGAGAAGAAGGAGCACTGTAGAAAAGCTTATCTTACAAGACATCCAGTGATACAGTTAGTGTCATCTACCAACATCATCACCTGTAAGAGGTGATGCAGAGTGATGAGCAGCATGCAGGAATATGAAATAAGAAATGGTACATCAAGACATGTACAGCACTGAAAAAACATTCATCCAGCCAAAGAGAAGAGGCTATACTGCCCCCTATAGGCCCAAAATAAGTATGCACCTGGAAGTACTAGGCCTAGACTTAAAATACCCTTCCAGGAAGGGTACAAAACGTTTGTATCCAGGGTTGTAGAACTT
>NC_056747.1:408363188-408394141 GCF_019279795.1 Protopterus annectens | reverse complement strand
TCTAACTGAGGAATTGGAACTGAAGTGGATTTTTAGGTTAGGGGCACACAGGGGAGTGGGCTTGAATGAATCCATATCATTGAAGCCCACCCTTAGGTCACGACCACTTAAATAAAGATGCAACTGCATCATATTTACATACATATAATACTTCCACTATCCTATGCACATATTTGTATTACATCATTTTTATTTTATTTCCATTTTATTTATATCTAATAGTTAAATATGGGCATTTATACTATATATCTCCATACATATTTTTAGGCATACACTTTTATGTGTTCTGTTAGGTTTTAGTATTACTACCTTGTGTTAACAGTATAACAGTCAATGGTTATTGATTGATTGTTCTATTGCTTTGTTTAGATGAGCGAAGCTTGCACTGTTTATAGATTAGAATTTTTGTGTCAATTTTAAACTTCCTTTTTGTTTGTTGTTTAAAGTGCTATATGCCTTTAAGATACATAGGAAATGACGCAAGCCTTTTAGCTATGCTCCTGGATGTTATGCTTGTATTTATATTAGTGTGATTTTTAAAATTGTGAACGTCTGAAGAAGCGAATTATTTCGTGAAAGCGCTTACATGTATTAAACCTGTGTTTTTGCCTCTTACTTGATTATTTTTATGTGCGATTACAACTTGGACTGTTTGGATTTGAATTGTGTTTACACGACCATTTAGTTGGCGTTTTGTCCTACACTGACTTTATCTGGCTTCTGGTTACGACGATACCACGTCACTTGGATATTTGGTTTTCCATCAGCAGTTTGGGTTACGAGTCTTGGATTTTTTGCAATACGGTGGGGATTTTCTGGCGTTTCTGGACATATATATATATATATATATATATATATATGTGTGTGTATGTGTATATATATATATATATATATATATGTGTGTGTGTGTGTGTGTGTGTATATATATATATATATATATATATATGTGTGTGTATATATAGATATATATATATATATATATATATATATATATATATATATATATATATATATACACATATATTGCTTTGCGTCTTTCGGCTTTTTCTCGGTTAGTGGTCGCAACAGCGGAACTCCCGTCCGCTAATGATTGGCAGTAGAGTTTTACGTGCTGGCTTGCTGGGTCTAACGCACAACCTTCAACGAAGGAACGCCCATTCACGCATGTCGCCACACAGAAGACGCTCTAACTGAGAATCAAACGGGCAACGTCTAACTGTGAGACGACAACGCTACCGCAGCACCGCCACCGCAGTACATTATATATATAGATATATATATATATATATATATATATATATATATATACACTTAGCATGACTATTGCAGTTCTCTGACTGGATCTTAGTGAAAACAGAGGAACAATGCAATACCAAGTTCACTGAAGCAGCTATTAAAGTATTTGGCACTATACCAAATATAAGGCTGAAGAGGTAGAAGCTGCAAGGCATTAGGGCTAGGTGAGAAGATGAAGACAGATGGCTAGGATTAGAATTAATTTGCAGTGACTAGTCTTGGGAGTTTAGATATCTGACAAGCAGGCACGATTAGAGGTGTGCTACAGGAGCTTATACTCTGACTCCATCATCCAGTTTTTTATATAGGAATTTACAGGTAACCTGTAATCCCTTACCACTTCTTGTTGAGGAATGCTGTTAAGGATGTTTAAGAGCGACAACACACTCAACTTGATTTATGTGCTTTAAGAAGACATTGAGGCTTAGGTGTTCATTTAAATAGTTTATTGTATCCAGATACATCAGGATGGATGGCAGGAACATTGAAGTTGAACTGTCTTATTGACTACATACTTGCATGCTCTCTCTCTGGCTGCTCACTTAAAATGGCACTCCTGCTTGCATGTGTTCAGTACTTATATGCATGTGCTAGTTCACTGGAAAGCTTCTTAAAGGTATATCAGACGCACTGATCTACATCCTCCCTCTTTACTGAGCTGTATCGTATAAACAATGACATTTCAATAGACATGCAGTTATACAGACACTAATAAAACCGTCCTGTACAAGTTGCTGTGTATCTGGAACTAGATTTCGAAATGTGACCTGATCTTGTAACATAATAGTTAAGACTGGGTTTAGGAACAGGGATAGTCACTGGGGAATGTTCTGCTTGAAGAGTCTCGGGGATTTTATCAGGAAATGGGATTGCTGATGGAATGTTCTCTAGAACAGGAACATTGGACAAGTCACTCTGAGAACTAGTCTTTGTCACAGGCAAGATGCTGTAACACTGGTTTGGACACTGGTAATAGATGCTTCCAATTTCGTCTGAATTCCATTTCTTGTGATTCCACAATGTACGATCTTGGCTGTTGACACAAACTTTCACAAATATATGATCAAGACCTTTTGACATCTGCACCCTCACCAACTCCCCTTTTTTTCAATGAACTGAGCAGTTTTATCATAATAAGACTTCTGGGACAAATGCTTCTTCAACAGTTGGGCTTTTACTGCTTTGTTGTTTTTGGCACATGGAACCATTAAATTACTGCTGATGGAGTAATGTGGTTCTGGTTTGTCTTGACACAAGTCTGGGTCTGTGAACCAAGATGATCCTCGCAAGGAATGTTTGAGATTTAACAAGTTTAGAAAAACATCAGTATTGTTAAGTCTGGATTTCTCTAACAGCTGTTTTGCCCTTTGAACTGCACATTTAGCTAAACCGTTTGACTGGGGATATCCAGGTCTACTTGTAATATGAACAAAGTCCCATGTTTCTGCAAATTTCTTGAACTTCTGACTTGTAAACTGTGAACCATTGTCAGAAATAACTCCTGTGCAGACTACCATGAACAGAAAAATTTCATTTCAACTTGGTAAAGGCAGTATTGGAAGTTAGGTTGGGAAAGTAGGTCAATCTCTAACCAATATGAATAGGAGTCTACTAAAACCAAATAATGTTGACCATTCCACTCAAAGATATCTGTGGCTACTATTGTTCAAGGTAGTTCAGGAATTTGGTTTAAGTGAAGTGGTCCTTTTTGTTGATGTGGCTTTGTACTATTACATACTGAACAGGATGAAAGTACTTTCTCTATTTCGTAACATAGGCCAAATACTAGTACCCTCACCCTTCTTTTTGTAGAATCCGTTCCTGGGTGGCCATGATGCAAGATCTTAATGTACTCTTGTTGCAAGGACTTTGGGACAATTACTGTAGGACCTTTTATGATGAAACCATTGTCTGACAAAAAAAAAAGTTGCACTTCTACTGGTAAACAAGATTGCTTTGAAGGCCATCCTCAACTGATAGAGGTTTAACTTCTGGAGAATTGGATCTTAAGCTGTGAGAGTTCTGAGCGCATCAAGATGTGTGGAAGAAAAATGTCTCACTTCCATGACCTCAAAATCAAGTTGCTCATTGTTGTACTGTTCTGTGTTTTTTTTTTTTTCTGGGTGACCTGGATAAAGTATCAGCAAGATAAAGAAGTTTGCCTTTTCTGTAAATGAGATTGAAATTGTACTATTGCAATTTGAGCATTGTACATTGCAGTCTGGCTGGAGCTGTATGCATTGGCATTCTCAAAATACTGATTAAAGGTTGGTGATCAGTTTCGATCTGGATAGTTCGACCAGAAATATAATCATGAAATTTGAAACATGCAAATACAATTGCCAAAAGCTCTTTCTCAATCTGAACATACTGCATCTCTGTGTGGGTAAGAGTTCTCTGCATAGGCTACTGGTATACCCTCTTAAAACCATCCCAGGAAAGAGGAACTGGTTTGTGAACATCATAGTAGCTGAGAGTTGGTGGGTTGACAATGTTTCTGTTTCAGGTCATCAAATACTCTTTGGTGCTGTTCTGAGCATGACCAAAATACATCTTTGCATGTCAGCTCCACTAAGAGAGCTGAAAGTTGGCTTAAATCTGGAATGAACTTGCCTAGGTAGTTGACCATGCCAAGAAAACGTTGTAGGGCTTGAACTTTGTGTGGAACTGGCATCTTGAGAATTGCTATTTGCTTGGAAGTATGTGGTCGTAAGCTGGAACTGGTAAACAAGCGACCAAGATAAGTAACTTCTCGTAGCCTGAATTTGCACTTCTGGGAATTCATCTTAAGATTCACTTCACGTGCTCTTTCCAGAACTTTCCTGAGGTTTCTGTCATGTTTGACTTTACTATTGCCTCCTTCTAGAATGTGATCTACTATAATAGCACAGGGATAGCCCAAAAAAATATGCTCTGTTACATACTGAAAGACTTCACTGTCAGAATTTATCCCAAATGGCATTCTCAGAATCTGTATCTTCCAGATGGTGTACTGAAGGTGGTTAGCAATGAAGATTTATGGTGAAGTGAAATTTGCCAAAATTAATTCTTTGTGTCTAAGACTGAAAAAAACAGTGACATTTGGCTTGACGGCAGCTACCTGTTCGACTGTGTGCATTGGGTGATGAGACCTTTTTAATGGTTTGTTCAGATCTCTTGTATCAATACACATTCTGATATCATCTGAGTTTTTCTTAATGAGCTAGTACCATGCAGGATACCCATTCAGTAGGTTCTTCTACTGGACAAATTACACCTAGCTGCTCCATTCTGTGTAGTTCGGCCTTGGCTCTGCTCTGCATAGCTGCTGGAACTTTCCATGCTGGTCTGATAACTGGGCTGACCACTGGGTCTAACTTCAGAGTACACAACTGGTAGTTTGCCTAGTTTGTCTGCAAAAATATCAGCATACTCAGTAAAAATGGTTTGGGCAAAATCTGAGCTGTTGTCATTCAGGCTTACATGGTGGACCTTTTTTAATCAAGTGAAAGCAGTCCCATCTTCAAACTGTCTCTGAGGCCTAATAATGACTGCACGTGTGTCTTAACTACGAAATACTGCAAGTCCTAGCTGTTGCCAAAGTGTGCGAAACTTGTTTCTTATGGTGGTGAAGAGATTCAAACTGAAGGCTCAGTACTGCTCTCATGTTACTTCCAGTCTAGTATTAGGGTTTATTAGATTTTTAAAATAAGAATTAGTGGTTTGTGATCTGATCGAGGAATGAGATCACCTGCCCTGATCACCATCAATACCTGCACATTTTGCATTCAAGATATTTCTTCTCTCTCTAATTATGTAATAAGCTGTTCAAAGTTTTTATTAGTAAGGTAATCCGTTAATGTTTGAGCATGTAAGGGCTTGGTTTTCTATGCTATATGAGGATAGTATAATTCTCAAGAAAAGTCTGCATAGACTCCGTTCTTTATTTTAAAGGAGATTCATAAGTACAGTAAACACTTATATAGGGATATAATGCTGTGAAATCTGGATGATTCACAGAAAAAAGCCAAGAGTAATCGAAAGAAAAAGGGGGTATATTGCCCTCCAGCCAACATATTTTACAGGGCTCCAAGTGTGACTCTGGTGCTTAGAACACCAGCAAATGAGCTGGTCCATGTGAGCATCACTGTTAATACTGTTCAAAGGTCACTGTGTGGGATACCAGGCTATTGCCTAACATATTACGGTGGCACATTTATGGCCTTCTGCCAACAGGCTACATGTCCCTATTCTGGGCAAGAGAAAGTGCTTCACATATTCCACCTTCTGCAGATGGCTACCCAGGCAAAGCAAACCCTCAAAATATGCAACTCCACGGAGCCATGATCAGATATCAAGCTCTGTATATAGTTAATATGTGTATTTACATAGTACTTGTCTAGACACAGTTGTAAACATATAGTTGTCTACAAACTCAATGGAAATGCACACAAAAATATGAAACTTTATGCCAACCCACTGACTCTGTGGTTGAAACACTTTTGCTTCATAGTTATTGTGACTCCAAGAAGAGGAAATAATCCCATATACACAAGTGGATAGTAAGCTGCACATAGAGTTAAAATATCATAAAATGAATGGCCTGTTTCTCTGCATAAAGGATTGCACAGTGGCTCACAGTTTCCTTTATCTATAAAGACAGATGCTATATGGCAGATGTGCTTAAGCACATTCTGTTCCTGACTCATGACCTGCATGCTTATGCCCACAAACGATAAGTGAATATGTTAGGATGCTATAAATCCTATATAAACTAATTCTGTGCATTTTAGTTTTAGCTTAACATACAGTATAACAGACTTTGCACACCTACTGTAATGTACAAACCTCTGCCAGCTTTTCTTCTAAGTACAACCTGTTCTTAAAGTGTGCTCTCCCAATCTGTTCAACTGTTGGATAAGCACCTGGAGCACCATTCCTATGCAAGGCATATGTCATGTTGGTGTGTATAAACATTACCTTTAAGTGCATGCCTGACAGAATATACTTAATGCACAGCAAAGGCTTGTGTGCTAATTAATGGCTTTTATTTATGAACACTGCTGTTAATTCTTTGTATGTGTCCTTCTCTATACTAATGTTTTATTACATATGTTGATCTTGCTGTGTATCCTTCCATGTGTGTTTTGATTTCATGAGCCAATGCTCTGTATCTTGCCGTGCTTGGCACGCTGCAGGAATATAAAGTACTGAGTGTGATGATGTGAGGTATTGCCAGCTATGCCAGGAGAAGTAGGGCAGTGGATGTGTAACATATGCCAGCATAAATAGCTGGAATTTTGTAAAGAACTGTATGCCATTTGTATATCAAATGGATTTGTACAGGTGCTTGTGTTTTGAAAATGTATTTGTAAAGATGCTTGTGTTAAAAATGTGCCAACAGTGGACCTTGATGGACAGAAAAGAAATACACCTGCATGTCAGACTGTATTGCAGCTGTTGAAATTAATATATTGTAACAGGGGTTACTGGAAGAGAGAATAGGTTAATTTCAGTCCGGCTAACTTTGAAAAATAGTCTGAAATTTAAATTACCTGGTTTAGGCCATAGAGATTGTATCTTATAGTTATGATTGCAGCCAGAGATAAAATGTCTATGAAAAGCAGGACTAGGAATCCTACTGTATTGTCCTTGGGGGTGAACTAATTGCTACCTTGGAAGGGTGGACGTTTTTGAAATGGTTTTATCACCTCAAGATGCTATAACACATCTTAGCAGAGCTCTATGTGTGTGTATTATGACAAACAGCTGCTAGAGTCTGGTTCAATTTCTAGTAAAAGGGGTAGTGTGGGAACCAGAGTCAGATGACCAGATGTAAGTGATGTCATTCTATAATCCAGCACTGAAATTATGTTTTAATACTAGATGAGACATAAGTCTCAGGGCAGTCTGTTTTTGAAACCTGACAAAGAAGGATCACTCACCAACTTCATCTTGCCTTCCTCTAGTAAGTGAACTAGGGGAAAGTAATTCTTTAGATCAGTCATGAAAATATAGTGAGATTAGTTAAGTATTGTTTTTCTGTATCTATGTGAACCTTTCCATCTGTGTTATTTTTAATATTTCCTGATATTGAAGCTCTGGTGTTTATTGTAACTATATATTTACTATTTTCATGTTCTTTTCTTATTAAATATATTTAAACTTTTCATTGTGACTGATATTTTAGAGAATATTTAAACTTTTGAGAGTACTTCTATTTATTTGGTGCCACTGTAGCCACTTCTGAAAGCCTTGCTGCATTGGTCAAACCCTACTATTTGTATTAGTATTAATTGTACTTAGTATAATTGGGTACCCTTGTGAGAACCTTGTGAGAACCTTGGAGTATCTGGCTTTCAAGTGTTCTGGTGGCAGTATCTGTCTTACAGTCTGGGCAGAGGGAGCATAGCTGGGAAATCTGTGCCAGGTTTTCCCAGGTGTGTGTGTGTGTGTGTGTGTGTGTGTGTGTGTGTGTGTGTGTGTGTGTGTGTGTGAATCAAGTCTCAGAATGAGTATGTCAGCTATTTGGAGCAGGGACACAGATCACTGGTTTCACAGAGAGGGTGGTGGAAGACTTGGCTTGGAACAGTCTGCTGAGGACTCTGCTGTACAGCTGTGGTCAATGTGGTGTTTGTGGCCTGGTGAGAGAGAGGGAAAGCCAGCCCCAGGACAGGAGTCTGGTCCCTGATTGCTCTTAAGGGAAATTGTGCTTGGTGAAGAGAACTGCATCTGGAAATACTGTGTTTATCTAGTTTTTGTTCCAATTGAACATCCCTCCCCAGTGCCCATGGTGAGGATTGAGGCTCTCTGATTGATGGCCCAGTGGAGGGACATCACACTTGGGTACTTGATGTACTGTACATTTCAGAAGACATGGCATAGCCTCTATACTATCATGTGCATACTTTTTTTCATGAATTGTGACCATGGCAGTGATGCATACTAGACCATTTTGCTTTGTACCAGGTATTTAGAGTGGAACATGTCCTTGGATCTGGCTACCCTTGTATGAATTGACTGTGCTGAGAGTGAACTGAAATGTAAAGGATGCAGTCAGAAGTCTCAGTTTTGTACTTAGCTTTATATTGCTGCCTTCCATCCCATCTCATTCTTTTTGCATGCATCTCCAGTCAGTATCCTTCACATAGCCTTTTATTATGTCTCTTATTTAAAAATATCGATGAATCTCAAAGTCCCTACACATTACAGACCTTTATACGTTTAAAGATATTGGGCCAGATTTAATAAAGTCTACACTAAGTGTACACAATATATATTCAATAAAATTCTGATCAGATTTTTTGTGCTTTCTAGTCACTCAAAGATTACATTAGGTATACGTGTAGTCTACACTTTGGTAACCTTTATGAATCCCTGTCAGTATTAAAGATGCAAGAATACCAGTCGGAAAACTAAAATTAGGAGGAAGGTGTGCATTATGTCTGTGTCATCTGTTCACTCAGAACAGTGTACACTTAGTGTAGGCTTTACTGAATCTGGCCCATTGTTCCCCCATGTTGTTTTCAAATGAGTAAGCCTGTGTGTAAGTAACTTGGTTAGAGACCTATATCAAAAAAGAATTGGTTTTGACATTTACAGAAATGTTTTTATCCTCTGTTAGCCATACTGTTTCTCATTGCTGATCAGCCAAAAATGTTCACTTGAATACACAGAGTATGCCTTACGAGCCCTTTAAGGGTGATAATGAGATGATATGTTGAATGTGGTAAAAAGGCATCTGCTAGCACGATACGCTATTTCTGATCTGGTAAGTGCAGACTTTACATTAGGTCTTAAGTGAGCTATTACAAAACAGAATACCCCACTGGTTGTTTAATTTCTAAACTTGTGATATCTTTTCTTTCTGGGACAGTTTATATTTTGTGTTCCTGAATTTGGTTACAGTGGCAATGAGTATGCTCTTGTATCTGTATCTAGTATGAAGTTCAGTAACTTCATGGGTTCTTACTGTTAACTGTGACTGTTAGTACATTGCTTGTGTGTGGTCTGCTCCTGTTATTTAAGAATAGTGGAGTCTTTAGCCTAAAAAAGGACTGATTGCATTTTGAGTTCATTTTGAATGTTTCAGGCCCCTTGTCAAAAGGTAACCTGTAGGTATAGAAATATGTCCAAATATTTCCATATGTTCCATAGCTCTTTAGATGCTGCTAATTAATGACATGCTGTTTAAATGTTATATTTGTTGATTACTGTACTTGTATTCCTCTGTTTGCTACGTTCTTTATGTAATGTATTTTCTGGAATTTTTCTCCCTGGAAAAAGTTTAATAGGTTATTACACTATGATGTTTCTATTAATTAATGAGATTATGTTTACATTTTGTACATTTATTGATTACTTTCATACCTCTGTTTACTATATCCATTATGTAATGTTGGAATTTTTCTGGAGCTTTTCTTCCAGACCCTCTGCTGAAAAGGGGTAGATTTCTGCCCAGTCACACTGTCCTGGTAAACTGAAGCAATAAATAAAATAAAATAAACATGCAGTCTTGGACCAGGATTTCCTCACAAAATTGTAATACCTCATCCCTTACCTTAAACTTTAGTGTCTTAGCCAGTTACTGCAGAGTGACGATTGTCTAGTCTGGATAGAAAAAGTATGATTTCACTGAATTTATGCAAGATTCAAGTAGTTTGATTAAAAACTTGCATTTACATGTTATCACAACTATGATAGTAAGTTTTAGATCATTAACAGTTACATGAAATAGGATAAACTTGCAATAGCTTTATTTGAGTGAGTAAACATTTATAAGAAGTGGTGTTAGTTATTGATGACAGGTTTCTTTTTGTTGACTTGTATTATTTACTTTTCTATCATTCCCTGGCCAATGTCTTTTATGTCTGTTTTATATTTGCTTGCTTCTATAATAGCTTTGGTTATCCTTCCAGTATGTGGACACATACTGGAAGGATAACCAAAGCTATTATGTTACAATACAGTGAAAATTCACAGTAACACCTGACATTATTTAAGTCTTGTAAATGAATAATGATGCTAAACCAAGATTTATAACTTACACGAGCTCTACAAACTTAAAGCATTCCTGTGTACAGGAGACCTGTGTATGTACATCTTCCGTCTCCTGGGTTACTAATTTAAAATGTACAACAAACAGCATAATATGAAATATAGAACAACTCCAATAGCACTGATAACAGTTAAACGCCCAGAAACATTAAAGAACACCTTAGCATAAGGACTACCATTGCCATAATAACTATCGCTACCTGTACTCACACTTAGCTTTAGGAAATCACAATAATTTATCAATGCATGTTCGCAGGAGAATGCACATCCAGAGACTATAGTGAGACTTGCAGTGTAGGCACTTAATTTGGGTGCTCATAGGCCACGTCACCTGTTAATATTAAGTAGCCCTCTGTTTATCTTTCTGTCATACTTCCAGTTGCTGTTAGCATTTGTTGCATCAGTTAAATCCACATGAAACTGGAAACGGAATCCTAATCATTGTTTTTTCCCCCATACAATAATTCCTGCTTTCTTCGATTATACAATACATTTTCTTTTTCATAACACACTGCTAATATTGCATTATTTTCTTTAGAAATAATTCCTGTACTGGTGTAAAGCACTTGCACTAACCAGAGGACTAAAAATGAAAATGGTTGCTTAAATGCAACATGTAAAATTAATATTTACACTCTAAAGAAGACAGTTGTGATGACGACTTTTGCATACATTTCATGTCCGTATATGTAGTTCTGTAAACATGCAGGTTTACTTACTGGCATGTCAGACAGTCTAACAAATCAGGTTTATTGTCTGGATGAGGTGTGTAATTACAAGATTATATATAATAGCTGCAGTGTTTGGTGTCAGTTTTGCTGTCTCTGTCTGGGCAATGTAGTGGTTAAGACCTAAGCTTGGGAGCTCAGGGGTTTAGGGTTTAATCCCAGTCTCCAGCCACTGTTGAAGTTTTTTCATGTTTTCTCTGTAAATGCATGGATTTAGTTTGGTACTCTAGTTTCCTTCTGTCTCACACAAACATGCTTCATAGGCTCATAGGTTCATAGGAGATTACTACGCTAACAGCTCAAGAGCCCTTACATGCCTAACCAGTTTTACCCAGATTTTACCCAATTTTCTGTCCCTAGGGGAAAAATAACAAGGGTCAGCATGTGGGGTTTAACTACTTTTACAGACAGCTTCTGTCTGTAAGGGACATGGGCACAACCCCAGGAGTGAATTTGCGATTTTTCATCCATTGGTCCAGATTGTGCTTGAAGATGGTCAGGGAAGGGCTCTGCTACATGTGACTAAGAAGCCTATTCCAGAGGAGGGTCAGTCTCTGGGACACATCTGCCTCTCTAGGATAATCTATTTGTGCCAAAGATCAGGTTTAGATTTTTGGAGTGGGTAACCCTCTTGCAATTAGTTTTGCGAATATGCAACATTTCAATCAGGGCTGGGTCGGAGACTTCCTTATAGGTCAGGCATAAAACACCCCTCAGTAATTGATAAGAAACTACAGTGATAGGGCTTTTAATGAGTTCACGCGTTCACGTATGATATGTTTTTTATATCCTGTATTTTTTGATGAGCAGCTTCCGACTCCCCAACTGTTGCAGGTGCCTGATGAGGTACATGCCAAAGGGTGCATTGTAATTGATTTACTGGTCTGATGAGAGATGAGTACAGTGGTACTATAACACCATTAGGTCTGGATGCCATGCCTCATGCCCTTATTTATAAGCTGAGCCACATAGAAGTATTTCTTCACCACTGTGTACACACAGTGGTCAAAGTTCAGATTACTATTTATCTTGAGTACCACATCTCTTACCACTGGGTCTGCTCTTAGCTGGGTGTTGTCAATGTTGTAATTTGCATTGGTATTTGATTTCCCAAAGGGTGTTATGGATTTCTTCGCATTTAATTTGAGGCCATGACTCTGACACTGGTCATTGTCTGCATCAGTCCTTTCTGTAGGATATCAACATCAAATGGTGAGTCGGCGATTGCCCCCAACTTACAGTCATCGGCAAACATCGTCGGCCAAAGGTAATTTACATTTCCTTTGATATCTGAGACATATAACTCAAACCGGAGGGGAAGAATCAAACCTTGTACCCTTTTGTCTGTGAGGCAAACACATTAACCATTATTCCAACCCCCTACCTTATTACTACTCTACGGGCTATTACAAGTTTAGCTATTAATCAGAGGTCAGAATCAAACCCAGTACCTTCCAGCTGCAATGTTAAGGCCTTAATTATTATACCGGTCTGTTCCTTAAAAAAATCCATTGAAATTTCCTGACTGGGAATTGAACCCAGGCCTTGGCAGTGAGAGCGCTAAATCCTAAACACTAGACCACCAGGGATGCCCCAGACTGTTGATTGAAGGGCTACTCAAATGTGTTTACGTATTTCATTTACCCTTGCCTTTGTGTGACCTTGGTAATTGATAAAAAGGGTCCTTGATGACCAGTTCCCTTACCTGGTTAGTGGATAAATTAATTCAAAGTTGCATTACATTCTAACAGTTTTATCAAAATGTGAATAATATTTGAGATGCTTGCCCTGGGATCCTTTAAGTATGTGACAACATAAGTCTCTGTCACTCTGTGTCATCAGGAACCATTTTTGTTTGCATCACTGATTTAATCTTATTGTTGAATGTTAAAGTAATCAGTAGGAAGGATGGAGTCATCCTTACTATATAATGCACAGCACTCGCATGTCTCCATAGCTTCATGAAAATGTATTGCTTTTGTGGTACCCCTTTCTTACTGGCATTTCTGACAGTTTTTCCAGTGTTGGCCAGACTTTGTCAGCTCTATTATCTGAACTGGGGTACCCACATTTTTGAATTATCTGACTGGCACAACATGCATTCACATGATATGCTCCTTTATTTATAGACTGCATTCATAGGAACCATGCTTTCTCTCACTAATGTATTTTTTTAAATAATTTCTGTGTTTGTCATGAACAGTGTCAACTGACCTTTTCTGGGCTAATACTTTTTTCACTGATACTGAATATCTGTCTTAATGTTAATATGTTTCATGATTTTCAAATCTGGGTTATTCATGTCCATATTACATAAACTGTTCATCACAGAATAGGATGTGCTTTGCTTTCTGTTTCAATCTCTCACCTATGATTTAATGCTTTTGGGATTGTTTGTTTATTTATAGCCTTGGAGAACACTGGTCTGTTTTTATCTATGCCTCTTTTTTTGTAGCTTATCATGGATATCCCAATATATAGTTTACTTTATTTTTCTTTACTTTAAATTGACATGTCAACAACCTAATATATTTCTTTTCATGGTGGTAGTTTTGAGTTTGGATTGTTAAAATAGTCTCTAGTGGCTTGCACTCTATATTGCTAGTTTAAAACTCTTTTCATGCAAATATATGTGGAAGTGCTCACGTCTACTGTGGCTTGCATTAGTGCTTTTTGTTTTTATCAAAAAAAATGGCTACTTGAGAAAGATAACATGCAAGTGATTTTGCTCTCTTTACTCATTCCCCTTTTAGACCAACTGTTTTTTCCCCTAGATTAGGACTGCAAACTTGGGGACGCATAATGGAACTTTCCACCATCTTCAGGGAACAGAAGAGGAGATCAAGTCACACAAACATTGTGTTGTCTGCTGCTATCAGCAGGAATTTGTATATTCCCCATTCTTTCCTGAGTAGAGAGGTGTGCCATGGGTACTCCTGCTCCATGAAGTGTTGACCACCTTCTCTCTGTGCGGTGCACTAATTGATATTAATGCTGCTGTCTGTCTACTGAAGAGCAGCACTGTGTCACAAATAGACCTCTTTTGTTTGGGGGAGGTAAGCTAGACCTCAGCCACTCAAGCCTAGACCTGCATCATTGTTGTGTCTTGCTGATGAAGACTAATGCATGTGTGAATAAAAAAAATGAAATATATTATTGTAGCAGTTATTTCTTTCTAATCACAGTCCAGCATCAGAGGTGTACCATGTCAGAAATGTTTGTTTTGGTGGTGGGGTGGGGAGACAGGCTGTGTGAAAACAAGGTCTCTCTACATTTACTTTTACCAGTTGACCAGCTATGTTGGCACCTGTTCAGGGAGGAACAGTACACATGACTGAAAGAAGCAAGTTGAACTACATTGCTAAAGTCTTTAGTTAATCTGACATGTATAGCTGTTATGCATATCTACCCAAAGCATGGTTTTATATGTGCATTTCACATTGTAATTATGTATATACTGATTTTCTCTTGTACTGCATTTTGTTCCTTTTTAGAGATCTTATGATCCAGTTTTATTTGCTTCTTTGTCTACTTTTGGACTTTAATTTTAATCATAGTTTTTTCCCCACATTCTTTACATCTGGCTTGTATTTAATTGAAACAACCTAATATAGCCCCAAAAATGTTTCATGTCACAATCAGGTAGTGCTTTCTGCATACTTTAAGTACATTTTTGTGGGATGTGTGTATTTATATCTTACTAATAAAAGAAAAGTGACAGATGTTTGTTTTGGAAATCACTGCTTCAGTAGCGTTCTTTATCCACAGAGTTTGCTAAGGGTGGATGTCCAAACTTCTGCTCCAGTTTCCAGAGCTTTTTCTTGGATGTTCCTGTTAGTGCCGCTCCTCATTGCCTGATGTCAGACTTCTATGTTTGGCTTATAAGATAGAAATGAAGACAGACGTGACAATAGCCAGTCATCTTTTAATTAAACAGTGACTGGTTGTCACTTCACTGGATAGGTTCTTTCTGAGCAACTTTCAGAAAATATTTACCCATTGTAGGAAATTTTAATTGGCTCTGTTGATGCCTGCTTAGTTTATATTGACATTTGCCACTATTATTAGTGAACTTGAGTGATTGTTGGTTTTGAAAGAGTACTGTTTTGTACCTACCATAAATGTAGATGTTAGAGTGTTCATACTGCTGCAGTCATTACACTTGGGTTATCCTGCCATCGGGCAGTCCCGTAGTCGTCCAGAGTTCCAAAGTCTTGGTCCCGTGTCGGTTGCTGTCGCTTCTTCCCTGATGTCAATGCACCAGGGGTATAAAAGATGCATCCAACACCTTTTTCTTCAGATTTTCTTGCCCCAGATGTCAGGTGCCCCCAAGTAGGTAGGCAATACATATTGCTAATAAAACATATATATAAAATAAAAGCAATACCTTCAGTTACAAGCAAATACACCACAAAGGTTGTATAGGATAGAAAGGTATAGATAAGCCCAGCTAGGACAGAGGGGAGGGAGGGTAACCTGGACTGCAGCATTGTGAACACTCGAACATCTACATTTATGGTAGGTACAAAACTGTACTATGTTCATAGTGTTACACTGCTGCAGTCATTACACTTGGGTAGAATCCCAAAGCTAAGGTTGGGTGGCTGATCTATAAAGAATTAGGATTGGCTATGAGGCCCTGTATAACTGCAGTGGCAAATCCTGCTCTAGATTTAGAGTAAAAAGGCAAGTGGTAATGCTTGGTAAAGGTGTGCACTGAACTCCAAGTTGCAGCCTCCAAAATTTCCTTGGTTGGTACTCCTCAGAGAAAGGCTGTTGAAGTGGCTGTTGCTCTGGTAGAATGTGGCCTAATGTTATCAGGGACTGATTTTCCATGCTGTGTGTAGCAGTAACGAATACAGTGTCCTATCCATTTGGAGATAGTTTGCTTTGAGATAGCCTTGCCCTGTGATCCTGCAGCATATGCTACAAACAGTTGCTCAGTTTTCCTGAAAGCTTTTGTTTTGTCCAAGTAGAAGCGTAGCTGCCTGTGTATGTCCAAAGAGTGCAGAAGTTTCTCCCCTTTATTCTGGGGGTTTGGATAAAAAGTTGGCAAATGGATGGTTTGGTTAAGAGCCACACTAGATACCACCTTTGGCATAAAGGTAGGGTTTGTCCTTAAAGAAACCCTGTCCTGATGAAAATTATAAAAGGTTCCACTGCCATTAATGCCTGTAGCTCTGAGACTCTTCGTGCTGAAGTTACTGCCAGGAGCAGAGCTGTTTTCCATGATACAAATTTTAGATTGGCTGTATTGGCTGGCTCAAAAGGTGGCAGGGTCAGTTTTTCCAAAACAAAATTGAGGTCCCAAGTTGGTGTTGGTGCTCTCCGGGGTGGCCTTATGTTTTTAGCCCCTCTGAGGTACTGCTTTAGCAAGGGATGAGAGAATAAAGGAGGATCCGTGTTGTAATGTGCTGAAATGGCAGAGGCGTGGATCTTAATTGATGAGAAGGATAGGCCTTTGTCCAGCATCTCAGTTAAGTATTGTAAAATCTGAGGAATGTTTGGGACAAGAGGGTCAAGGCTTTGAGCCTGGTTCCAGGCGCAGAATCTCTTCCATTTTTCTGAGTAAGATTTCCTGGTGCTAGGCCTCCTGGGCTCCAAAATGACATCCATAACAGCTTTAGAGAGCGATGTTGCCTGTTTGGCTAATGAATCTGCCATGCAGCCAGGTTTAGTGTTTTGAGCTGACCGTGCAGGATCTGATTGTTTTTTTGAGTCAGAAGGTGTGAAATCTGAGGCAAAATCCATGGTGGGCCTTGAGCGAAGTTCAAGATTGGGTACCAGTGCTGGAGTGGCCAGTCTGGAGCAATCAGGATCATCTGTGGTTTTTCTTGTCTGGCTTTTAGGAGTACCTTTGAAAGGAGAGGCAGTGGTGGGAAGGCATAAACTTTTAGGCTTTTCCAGCTGAACGAGAGAGCATCCGCTTTCCATGCTTGTGTGTGGTAAGTCCTTGCGCAGAATTTTTGTAGTTGGCAATTCAGTGGTGAGGCAAAAAGATCTATGTCTGGGCATCCCCATTTTTGCGTTACCATGCTGAAGATTTGTGGATTCAGTTTCCATTCGTGAGGGTCCATGATATTTCTGCTTAGATCGTCTGCCAGAGGATTTTTCCTTCCTGGCGGGAATTGTGCTTGCAGATGAACTTGATAGGTTAGAGTTGTGTTCCACAAGGTCATGGCTTGTCTGCATAGGGGATAAGAATGAGTGCCCCCTTGCTTGTTTATGTACCACATTACTGTGGTGTTTTCTGTCCTTAATAATAATTGACCTGGATGCAGAAGGTCCTTGAAAGCTGTTAGGGCATTTTGAACAGCTAACATCTCTTTTTGATTGATGTAAAGATGCATTTGGTCTGTGGTCCACTTGCCCTGAATACATTTTCCTGCCATGTGTGCTCCCCGGGCGTAATCTGAAGCATCTGTTGTTAGAGTCTGCCTGGATGTGGGTAGAGTGAAAGGCTGACCCTTGTTGAGGTGACATGCCTGTGCCCACCATCGAAACTCCTGTTGTAGGCAGGGAATTATTGGTATTACTGCTTCTAAACTGTGAGAGTGTTGAGTCCAAATGCTTTTTAGGTACCATTGTAATTTCCTCATATGCAGTGTGTCATATGGAATTAGTAGTATGCAGGATGCCATGAATCCCAGGGCCTGCAGAATTTTTCTTGCAGGGAGATGGGACTTCTTTGCCAGTAATTGAAAATATTGAGTCAGTTGTCCTTGTTTGTCTGGCGTGAGGTAAGCCATCTAGGCCATTGTATTTAAGCTGTCACCCAGGAATATTATCTGCTGTGAGGGCACTAGTTTTTACTTTTCGTTTACTGTGTACCCTAGAGAAATTAGCAACCTTTTTACAAACGCCAGATGTTTTAGAAGAATGTCTTTTGTCTCTGCTTGAATGAGGCAGTTGTCCAGGTATGGATATATTTGAATTCCTTTTTGGCTGCAAAATGCAGTTACTGGTGCCAGGCACTTTGTAAAGACCCTGGGCGCAGTAGATAAGCCAAAGGGCAGTGCAGAGAATTGGTAGTGCATTGTACCAGCTTTGAATCTGAGGTATCTTCTGCAATTTTGTCTGATAGGGACATGCAGGTATGCCTCTTTGAGGTCCAGAGTAACAAGCCAAGCCTTCTTGCCCAGCATGGGAAGAAGCTGCTGTAGTGTCAACATTTTGAATTTCGGAACATCCAGGTAAGTATTTAGAGTTGAAAGGTCTAGTATGTGTCTCCAGGCTTTGTCCTTTCTGGGGGCCAGGAAGAGTCTTGAGTAAAATCCTTGTCCTTGTTCCTGCTGTGGTACTTTTTGAATAGCTCTCATGTCTATGAGGGCTGAAATTTGTTTTTGAGCCTCTGCCCATTGATTTTGTGGCAGGTTTGGCATTCCTTTTAGCCTTGGTGAAGTGTGAAAGTGGAACTGTAACCTTGAGACACAATATTCAGAACCCATTTGTCTTGTGTGATTGTTTGCCAGTTTTGAGAGAAAAGTGCTAGTTTTCCCCCTAGGGGGGCTGCCAAAAGGTAAGTGCTTGGCGTACGAAGGGGGAAGTCATTGGGACTGTTTCCTGTAAGGTTGAGACTTGTCCTCCCCTCCTTTTGGGGTTGAGGTGCCCCACTGTCATTGTCTGTTAGAGCCTTGGGGTTGAGATCTGCCTCTTGGGCATCTGTATCTGCCCCTCTGTGGCCTGTCTGACACTGGAAAGACCAATTTCTGCTAAATCAAGGTGGCTGTACCTGTAAGAAATCTTTGACTGCTTGCATAGATTTAGCTTTATCCTCCATTTTCTTTAACACCTCTTCTGCCTTAACACCAAATAAGGTATCATGCTGTAAAGGAGAATCCAATAATTTTGCCTTAACTTGATCAGGTAAACTCTGTTCTTTTAACCAAGCATGTCTTTGAATCACAGAACCTGTAACTGCAGCTCTACAAGAGGCCTCTAAAGAATCAAAACCACATTGCAGAGTATGTTTTCCCACCTGTTCAACTGCATGCAATAAATCCTGCATTTCTTTATAGTCAGGAGCTTCTGCGCTTGCAAGCATTTTCTGTTTTAACTGAGCCATTAAATATTGTTGGTACTTAAGCATGTGAAACTGGCAATTTAAAGCCCTTACTGCTAAAGTTGCAGAAGTGTAATTTTTCTTCCCCCATCTATCCAATGCTCTGGAAACTCTGTCAGAGGGGACTGGATTTTTTGCAATGGAAGCCTTAACCCCTTTGGGACCCTGGGAAATAGTTTCTGGATCAGCAGAAGGGTTTTTATAAAGAAACTTGTGAGAGTCAGGGACTCTATAATACCTATCTGGCTTGGCTGGTGCAGGGGGTAAAGAATCAGGAGATAAGCTGGATTCAGAGAACACATCATCCACAATATCTAACACAGGCGGGATAGCTAGGGGCCTGTGCTGAGGCAATAAAAGGAAGTCCCTGAGCCTTTTCTTGGATTCTGAATAATCCTGACTTTCCCAATGGAAATGCTCCCTCACGGTATGTAAGGTTTCCCCAAAAGAATAATCCTCAGGAGGAGAGGCTGAAGGGATGGATTCTTCAGCATCAGAGTCCTCATAGTGGGGTAGAGAGTATCCCTGGTCTGAAGAGGAATCAGAGGAAATGGAAACCTGATCAGAGAATCGTAGTCTGTATCCTGCCTAGACCTTTTCTCAGGAGGGGGATGGGAACCCCTGATTAGTGTAATGAGGTCTTCGGCCATTTTAAGCATCTGTTTCTTAGGCATGGAAGGACTGTCCAGGAGAATGCTATACTTGCTTCTTTGTCTTTAATGGTGTTTTTGTCTTGGCTGTTGCTTTAATGGTAAGTTGTGAAGGTCTGAAGACACCCTCAGAGGCTGATGCCTGCTCAGCGGCTCCGGACCCATCTGAGGGGTTAGTTTCCGTAGGCCCAATACCTTGAGTTTCCAGAGGCCTAGTTGTCTCCATGTGGGAGTCGGAGGCAGCCTGTGGCTCTGAGGTAGCGGGTGTCCGGGGCTGCGAAAGCGCCTCACTGAGAACCGGCGACTGGACTAGAAGAGGCTTTGTCGTCTGTTTTGGACCTCGGATGCCTGTCCTTATCCTTGTCTTTGCATTTTTTCAGAATTGCGGTTGTCTGTTGATCCGACGGCATAGTATAATTGAATCTTCTGCCAAAGTAGTGCAAAGCAAAATCAAAACGTCGTTTTATAGTGCGTTTGTTAAATCTAGCACAAAACCGACAACTAGTGATGTCGTGATCAGGGCCTAGGCATGGAATACAGTAAGAGTGTAAGTCCTTATGAGGTATTTGCTTCCCACAAGAAATACAATTATTAACTTTTTCTTACATCGGTCTGCGGCAAGAAAAAAGTTTCCCCAACGGGGTGCTTAGCTTTATTGAAGACTTCAGATCTGAAATTCGACTTCGAAAATCTCAGGAGTCGGCCGATCGGCACTTGCGAACTGCTTTTGCTTCGGGCACCGTGCGGCAAGAATGACTGAAGAAAATGGCGTTGGATGCATCTTTTATACCCCTGGTGGACTGACGTTAGGGAAGAAGCGACAGCAGCCGATGCCGGACCAAGACTTTGGAACTCTGGCCGACTACGGGACCGCCTGATGGCAGGATAACCCAAGTGTAATGACTGCAGCAGTGTAACACCATGAACATCTGGCCTTTCATAGTTTCTGAGGTTCATGATTACCCTGGAAAAGTGTTCAAATAAGTGTATTTGTGAAAGGCAAATTCCAACAAACGACTCTTATACAAAGTGTCTTTCTAGTGTCTTTCTTAACAGCAGGTTTTATCCTGCAAGTACCATAGGGCCTTCAGGAAGAAAATTACTAGAAAGACCCAAATTCTAAAGACCTGTCTACATCAAAAGAAGCTTGAGACTTGTATATGTCAGTTGTCCTCCAGGTGAGTGGAGCAACCTCAGACAATTTACTAAAGAATTAATGTGCAGACGGCATGAAGCCTTTGATACCCCATCAGGCCTACTGAGGCCTGCCACCTTTGGGTCTGGGGAAGACTAGTCTCGTTATTCAGCTCTGACAGAGTCTTCTTATTGTTGAATCCCTGTCTGTTCTGACACCTCAAGAGATATAGATGCTGTGGTAGCCATACCTTGGCTGTTGCTGCTGCTTTTTAGGTGTCTGTGGGAGCATCTGTTATGTTGGGATTGGGTACTGGTTTCCCAAGTGCTTATAAAGATGTTTGACTGTCAAGAATACTGTCCTCCAGTTTTGACTGTATTATCAGATATTCTGACAGTAGAGCAGAAGGTCTCGTTGAAATATGTTTCTGAGCTTAGTCACCTGAGACCTTGCCTCCTGTTTAACAAGGTAGGTCCAGTGCCTGAAACCCATGCCCCTGTATTTCTATCAATGTCATTTTAGGCTTTTATGTGCAGGATGTTTACTGAGGACTATGTTACATCCTGGCAAAAGATTAAGCAGCAGTGTACACAATGTTCTACATTTAGGTACTCTTCCTCTGAAGAGAAAAAAATTGTTTCTGTAAGCAGACTCATCAGACTTGGGCCATGAAGGTGAGAACCTGATATACTCCTCTCATATGTCATCTCCAATAAGATTTGATATGAGTGACAGGATGCCCCCCTCTCTATATTCTTTGCCAGAGGATTTCTGTCCAATGTTTTAAATCTAATGAAGAAGCATTTCAAGTAGGTAGTCAAGGGGAGTTTCAGAATAAAAAAGAAAAACCTGAGTCAGTTGCATGGTGCAGAGGAATGAAGTCCTGACTGCAACCCAGATGACATAAGCCCAATTAGTAGCACAAGCACTGGAAGAGATGATGATTGGGACAATACAAATGCCAATCTTCTGCCTGCCCACCTCTTCAGGGGGAGGTTGTGGGGACATGCTATGGCACATGGTCTAGTCATTATCTCCAGTGGAGATATGAAGGCTATGCCAAGATGGAGTTGCTGAAGTGTAGGTGAGTATTTAAAATGACTGATGCATCACTAAGGATGGAGTGTTTCCCTTATGATAGTTCAGCATGTCCGGGAGAAGTAGTCCTTTGTTTAAAACCCCTTGTCAGCATAAATGGTGCTGCAACCAAAAGCTCAAATTTCCTTTCTGCTAACTCACTGATGCTCAGATGATCCTCTTTTCCATCAGTGTTGTGAGGCCTCGAGTGCAGAGAGGCTGTAACATAAAGAAGGCAAAGATGTAGGAGAAGCTCTGGCCAGCAACAGATGATCTAGCTGACAAAAACAATCCAAAAACGAGAGGTGTGTGGACATGGCTATCATGGAAGGGCCCAGACCCCTTCTTGTTACCACCTGCAGTCTTGATTCCTTTGAGTTAATTCCTGAACTCTAATTCATAGATGCCAACACAAACAAAAGTTTTATGCAGATATGATAATGTGCAAGATGAGGGTGGGTACCTGTATAGGAATCTTCTGGATGAGCTAGTGATCATAGCAGATTGTTCTGGATGAGATCCTGAAGGATCAAGGGAGTAAAATGTTCCAGACCATTTTATGAGTGGACAAACACATTTAGTGAAATGTAGTAGGTGACGCATGCAACAGAGGAACAGGCACTTGGATGGTCCTATATGGGCTTGTTAATTAGTCAAGCTTAATCCAAATAAATTGTATTACTTTTCAGCACCTGCCTGGGAATGTGAAAGGACAACTTTTAGATGTAGTCCTGCACAAAGACCCCTTCTGTTCAGGCTAACCTGTTTGGATGATTTTCAAATGCCAGAAGGAAAAAAAAGACAAAGCTATTTTACCAACTCCATTCTCTTATGACCTTCCTTATCCCCAAGTATAATAGGAAATGTCCAACAAAGTAGGAGCCATTTGACATGAAGCCAAGCAAGGCAGAGCAGTACAAATGAAAAACAAAAGAGCCTTTGAAAACAAGCAGGCTTGGTGTAGTGACAGGGGAAGAGGAATGCAGCAGGTCTCTTCTTACCCAGGAGTGCCCAGTTCCCCCTTTTCTTTCTGTTTTTATCTCTTAGGAAGCAAGCTTGCCTACTTCCAAGACAGATGGATGTTCATCGTGTTTCACTGTTGCAGTCATCACTGTAGGGTTCTTCCTGCCGGCAGGCAGTCCTCGGTCGGCCAGAATCCCAAAGTCTGGGTCCAGCATTGGCTGTTCAGCCATGCTCCCTGATGTCAGAGCGCCAGGAGTACAAAGCTGCCAGCTGACGCCATGTTCTCCAGTCTTTCTTGCCATGTGGTGAAAGCAGTTCGCAAGTGCCGGTCGGCTGACTCTTGATATTTTTTCGTGCTTTAGTCCGAAGACTTACTTCTTCTTCTCAAAGCTAAGTACCCCATTGGGGAAACTTTTTTCTTGCTCCAGTCCGATGTCAGAAAAAGTTAATAATTGCATTTCTTGTGGGAAGCAAATACCTCATAAGGATTTCCATTCTTACTGTATTCCTTGTTTAGGCCCTGACCACGATGTAGCTAGTTGTCGGTTTTGTGCTTGATTTAACCAACGTACGATTAAGCGGAGGTACGATTTTGCTTTTCATTACTTTGGTAGGCGATTTAATTATAAAATGTCGTCGGACACGCTTCCCACTACCGGAGTTCACAAACTACGCAAGGATAAGGACAGGCCTCCGAGGTCCAAATCAGACGACGTTATACAAGCAGAGCCAGCTTCAGGTTCGGCCCTTGTCAGTGAGGCGCTTTCACAGCCCCTGTCGTCGGCCATTTCAGAACCGATAGCCGAAATGGACTCCCACGAGGAGCTAACAAGGCCTTTGAGCACTCCAGCTGCAGGACCTTTGGACAATGCTCCTTCTGATGGGTCCGGAGCCGCTGTGCAGGTACCAGCTTCCGAGGGGTTTTCAGGCCTACACAGCTTCTGATAAAGGCAAAACCAAAGACAAAGACTCCTTCTAAATCTAAGACACCAGCCCAGGCCTCTTCTGATCCAGGACCCAAATCCCAGAAACAGTTACTTAAAATGGCGGAGGACTTGCTAACCATGATTAGGGGTTCGCATCCCCCTCCAGACAAAAGGCCAAGGCAAGAGTTGGATTATGAATCTTCTGATCAGGCATCTATTTCTTCAGTATCTTCCTTTGAACAGGAATATTCTTTCCCTCCTTATGAGGATTCTGATGCTGAGGAATCTATTCCATCAGCTTCTCCCCCTGAGGATTTTTCTTTTGGGGAAACTTTACATGATATGAGGGAACATTTTCACTGGGAGGGACAGGAGTACTCGGAATCTAAGAGAAGGCTCAGGGATTTCCTTCTTCCCCAACATAGACCCCTGGCTATTCCTCATATTTTGGATATTGTGGATGATGCCTTTTCTGAGGCTAATTTAACTCCTGACTCCTTTCCTCCAGCCCCTGCTAAGCCCGACAGATATTACAGGGTCCCTGACTCCCACCAGTTCCTTTACAAAAATCCTACTGCTGATTCAGAAACCATTTCTCAGGGTCCTAAGGGGGTTAAGGCTGCCTCTGCTAAAAACCCTATTCCGACAGATAAGGATTCCAGAGCTTTGGAGAGATGGGGCAAAAAAGTGTATACTTCTGCTACTTTATCGATTTAGGGCTTTAAATTGCCAATTTCATATGCTAAAATATCAGCAATTTCTACTGCCTGTTATGAAACAAAAGTTAGGTACCATTTCTGCATGTGCAGATAATAAGGAATTACATGATTTGATGCATGCTACTGAACAAGTGGGGAAGCATGGTTTACACTGTGGTTTTGATGCCTTGGAGGCTTCTTGCAGGGCGGCTGCCTCTGGCACAGTCATTAAAAGACGTGCTTGGTTAAAGGAACAAAACTTACCTGATCAAGTGAAAGCAAAGTTACTGGATGCTCCTGTTCAGCATAATGTTTTGTTTGGGCCTAAGGCTGAAGAGGTGATAAAGAAAATGGAGGATAAGGCAAAATCCATGCAAACGGTTAAGGATTTCTTACAAGTTCAGCCCCCTAGATTTAGCAGAAATTGGCCAACAAAAAATTGGTCTTTTCCCAGCTCGGACAGGTCTCAGAGGGGTAGATATAGGTGCACCAGAGGGAGGCCTCAAACACAGACCTCTTACAGACCTAGACAATGTAGTGCTTTCTCCTTCAGGGGTGGAGAGGACAGACCTCAATCATATAGAAAACAGGCTCAATGACTCCCCCTGCATGGCTCCAGGAACTTCTCTCCTGGAAGCCCCTCTAGGAGGAAAACTCTCTCTTTTTCAACAAAATTGGACTTACATAACCCAAGACAAGTAGGTTCTGGATGTAGTTTCAAGAGGTTACAAATTCCAGACCTACCACAACACCAATGGTCCGAGGCATTAAACCAGGTGGGATCCCTCATGGCTATGAGGGCCATAAAACTGGTTCCACAATCAGAGACGGGGCAAGGCTTTTACTCAAGGCTCTTTCTAGTTCCCAGAAAGCAAAACTCATGGAGACCCATCCTGGATCTGTCAGTCTTAAATACTTTCCTGGAGATACCAATGTTGAGCAAAAATGCATGGATGGTGACATTGGATTTAAAGGAGGCTTACCTACACATCCCTATCAGACAGGAGTGCAGAAAATACCTCCGGTTCAAGGCCGGCTCGAAACATTACCAATTCTCTGCACTGCCCTTTGGCTTGTCTACTGCGCCCAGGGTCTTCACCAAGTGCCTGGCACCAGTAGTAGCTTATTGCAGACTCGAGGGTATTCAAATTTACCCTTATCTGGACGACTGCCTTATTCAAGCAGACAGCAAGGATGTTTTACTCCAGCACCTGGAATTTGTTCAAAATCTTCTCAAGTATCTGGGATTCACTGTGAACATAAAGTCAAATTTGACCCCCACACAACAGATAACTTTTCTGGGTGCTCTTTTAAACACAACAACCTAGATGGCATTCCTGACATCTGAAAAACAACTACAGCTGGCTTCCACTTTCAAAACCTTGGCTTCTATAACTCTGCTAACTGCAAGGAAATTCCTGCAGGCTTTGGGTTACATGGCCTCCTGCATCCTTCTCATACCAAATGCAAGACTACATATGAGAAAAATACAATGGTACCTAAAAAGTGTATGGTCCCAGCATTGCCACAGTCTAGACACACAGATTGCTGTCTTGCCTTGCCTACAAAAGGAATTCCATTGGTGGACCATGGCATGTCTTCACAACAAAGGGAAAGCCTTCAGTCTACCTCCAGCCAGCCAAGTGTTAACCATGGATGCCTCGAATTACGCATGAGGAGCCCACTTGCAGGGAAAAGGTCTGCAAGGTTTTTGGACAGAGGATCATTAGCACCTACATATCAATTTAAAAGAGATGTTAGCTGTTCAGAATGCCCTCTTGGCTTTCAGGGATCTTCTACAACCAGGACAACTACTGATACGAACAGACAACACCACAGTTATGTGGTACATAAACAAGCAGGGGGGCTCACATTCCTACCCCCTTTGCAGACTAGCCATGACTCTATGGAACACAGCTCTAGCTTGCAAAGTGGATCTACAAGCTCAGTTCCTGCCAGGGAAACAAAATACTCTGGCAGACAGCCTGAGCAGGAACCTGTCAGACCCACATGAGTGGATGCTAGACACCCACATATTCAAGATGATTACAGAAGCCTGGGGCTGCCCGGACATAGATCTATTTGCATCCCCCCTCAACCACCAGTTACAGATTTTTTGCACAAGGACATTTCACAAGCTAGCATGGAAAGTGGATGCTCTCTCATTCAGTTGGAGAAACCTCAAGGGGTATGCCTTTCCACCACTACCTCTTCTACCACGGGTGTTATTAAAGATCAAGCTGGACAAGCCCAAGATGATGATTTTACTGGCCCCAAATTGGCCTCGTCAATTTTGGTACTCAACACTGAAGAATCCATCTCGGGAACCACCTTGGATTTTGCCTCAGATTCCCAATCTTTTGTCCCAACACCAGGGCCAGGTTCTGCACTCTCATGTCAAAACTCTCAGCCTGGCGAATTCAGGATCTATGATTAATCCTTCCCTTCCCAAACAGGTCATGGATGTTATCTTAGAAGCCAGACGCCCTAGCACTAGAAAATCTTATGCAGGTAAATGGAAGAGATTTTGCACCTGGATGCATGCTCAGGATTCGGATCCTCTCATTCCTAATATCCCTCTGATTTTGCTTTACCTAACAGACATGCTACATAAGGGTTTATCCTTCTCCATAAAAATTCATGGGAGGGGGTGCACTTAGTGATCTAACAAGGGCAATGTTTTACAACTATTTACTACCACAACATAGGTTCACTTGGAGGACATTTTAAGCTTAGCTAATTTCCATTTTGGTACTTGAATGCACATGTCCTGATTGGTCTTGCGTATCCCATGGATGATAATTGTATATTAGCCCTAGTGAGAATAAATGTGATCACCCTATAGATAATTTGAGGGGATGCAGCATTTAAGAACTGCCTCTATCCATTAGTGGCATGAGGGGCAATCCTGGAGTGCATTTTCTATTACCTATCCTTAGATCCAAGTTGCATTTGAATATGGACAGGGATGAGCTTTGTTTTACTTGAATGGATAGTCTTTTCTGGATATATTTCCATCTCTCCACAGCATTCAGTTTAGATACCTGGACTGAACATTTCTGATGGCATTTGATTTGCTGATGTTCAGTGGTTCCATCTGTATTAGGTCAGGGGATGCCTTGTGTGCCAGACATGTCACCTCTAAGCACTCTGTAGGCTGCTGAGTATAGTGATAAATCTTTGAGGTGGTTCATGCAAGATCTATTGTTTATGACTTGTATCCTTTTAGTAAGGTATCTCTGTTGGTATTCCAACTGTTACATGGGTCTGGACAGATGCATGCCAAAGTGGGCATTACACAAAAATGATTGACCTAATGAGGACTTTGTAAAGTGGGACAATAACATTTCTAGATCTAGTCGCAATTAATTTGTTTATAAGCTGTGCAATATAGAAAGACATTCTTATGACTCTGGGTACATGTTGGTCAAAAGTTAGGTCACTGTACATGCAAGTTCCCAAATGCCAAACAACTGGGTCAGTTCTCGGGGGGCATTGTCAATGTGGCAGTTCTGTGGAGAAGATGACTTCCCAAAGGATATGATAATGTGTTTCTTGGAGTTTAGTTTCAATTCATGATTCTGGCACCAGTTATTGTTTTGGGCAAACCTTCCTGCATGATGGTTAAGTCATTTGGGGATTCAGTAACTGCTCCTACCTTGCAGTCATCTCAAACTTAGTTGGCCAAAGCCCTTTGGTATTTCCTTTTACTTTTTGAGATGTATATGCCAAACAGAAAAAGTCTCAGCACTGAACCCTAGGAGACACCATTGGTGACTGGTCTCTTCCCCTATTTTGATCTCCTTTATCCTGTGAGCAAGCATACATGTATACATTCTTTGATTCACCTTCCTGATTGTATTAAATTATATTCCTTGTAAAATACAGCACCACTTGTTAGAATGCATTTTAAATTTGTAGTTTGGACAGTCTTCTAATAAGCAATGAAAAAAATGTATTAAACAATAATGACAAAACTACCCATTTCAGAAAATTTCAGCCATAAAAGTCCACTCAAACTTCTGTCATTAAAATCCACCAATATCAGTAAATATACAAAATCTCTGCAGAAGTAAGTCATCTAAATAATTCCACATTAAAGGGATCTGTAACTAATGAAGAGGTTGCTGCTTGCAAACAACTTTATATTTCATTGTTTCATGTACAAATAAAGTGCCTGTTGCCCTTGAATAAATTGCCTATGCTACATTAAAAAATAAGCTAATAAGGTAATTTTGCAATGGGGAATGGATGGCAAACTGAAAACAGGCTCATAGTTACTAGGTAACTCCTCCAAAGGAGGACATTCATAGGACTGCAGCATCCACTTCCTTTAAAGTACAACACAGTACAGTATCAGTGATCCATCTGCATACTGTGGGAGTAGAACCCACAGCCTTCTGCACCAAAAGCAAGTATAACACCTTTTGTGCTACTAAAATACAAACAACTTTGCATAAGCAGCATTAAACTTCTCTTCCCTTGAAGCTCTCAGCTCCTTGTAAAATCCACTTGACGATCAACTAAATCTCTCAACTTTGCAGCACAAGACATCTAGAAAAAAGCCAAAATTTATTTGGGGGGCAAAGGCCCAAAACTAGGGACACGTTTTAAATATTGCATGTATAATCTTAGAAAGTTGCTAAAATAAAGTGTTTTGTGTTACCATGTGTTTCCTGAAAGCTAGGAAGACTGAAGCTTAGAGCTATCATTATTTAGTGAATTCAGTTCTCACTGATTTGCCAGAAAAATACAAATTTTAAGAGGAACAGACCAAAAGTATGAGCCAAATATTCTGTGAAAATCTGGACAGTGGAGAGCTATGGACTCATCTCCCTGAAGTGAAGTGGTGGTATGGTGTCATTCTAAGGGGATCCAGTATCTGTCTGCCTGGGATGACATAATCGACAGACCACGATGCTTTGCCAGAGATGGACTGCACCTGTCGCCCTTGGGATTCTGGATACTGGCTAAGGCTCTTGCCACTCCTAATAGTGCCTTTTTTAGGCAATGTTCAAATGGCAAATTCACCACTGTAACAGGTACAAGCAAGCAAAATCTGAGGGTAATGCTACTCGATGCTAGAAGTCTAAACCTCAAAATGCACTCCCTCGAGGCACTCCTTAAAATAGAAGACATCGACATCTGTGCAATGACAGAGACCTGGTTCAAGGCTTCAGAGAGCACCCCTGCATTACCTGGCTATAATTCATGCCACACCTTTCGGCCACCTTACCTGGACCGAAACATTAAAGGCGGAGGCGTGTCCATATTCATTAAGGATATCCACACCTCCAGGCTAGATGCTCAGCATAATGCATCCGAGATTATCTAAGTGCAACTAACTCTGGGCAAGACCGCAATTCAAATTGTAGCTTGCTACAGATCCCCATTCCTCATTTCTTGATACACTGGAAAATATTAGGGTACAACCTAACACCCTAATAATGGGCGATTTTCAGCTACCCCACCATTAACTGGGAAAACTACTCCTGTACCAAATCTTTTGCTCAACAGTTTCTGGAATTCATAAATTCCAATGCCTTGGATCAATTTTATCCACACCCCCATCAGGGGCAGCAATATCCTAGATCTGGTCATTACCAACATGGGCAACTGGTGTTCCACACCAAAGGTCAATTCCTTGTTTGTCGGATCAGACCACAAGCTAATCACCCTAGACATCCACATCCTGCCCCCACCCCCCCATTAGGGGAACCACAGTAAAAAATTTCTCCAAAGCCAACTTCACACTTCTTAAGACAGAAGTGGCAAACTTTACGACACCCATGCAAATGGACAATGGAGGTATGACTGCTGAATCCTGCACAAATGCATGGATCGTGCAATCCCTAACAGAACCAAGATGCTGTCCTCCAAAAAAAGGAAGCCAATCTGGTGGTCCCCTGTCATAAACGAACTCTACAACAGAAGAAAGAAACTGTTGTAAAAAAGATTAAAATCCCATGATTGGAGGAACGCCCTGGTCAGCCTCAGTAAGAACCTGAGATCCCTTATAAAATCCTCCAAAGCTAGTTACAAAAACAAAATCGCCACTGGTTTTAAAGATAACCACAAAGCATTCTATAGCTATGTCAAGAATCTCAATGGCAACACTCAGATCTGCTCTGAGTTATAGCACAATGACACTAAATATACAGAACCAACTGATATTGCCAACATCCTGGCAGATAGATTCAGTGCTAACTTTACCCCCCTCTCACCCCCTAAAGGGCCCATCTCTATACCGGAAGAATGCAAAGTTCCTTTAATCATGGCTGCACAGGTAAAAACCACACTCTCCAAAGCTAAGACGCTCTCCAAAGCTAAGACAGCATCCATGGGACCTGACAACATCCCAGGCTGCGTTCTACATGAACTA
>NC_056747.1:408323188-408358188 GCF_019279795.1 Protopterus annectens | reverse complement strand
CATGCCAAACTTAATGCCACCATTGTGGCACACTGTTTTGCGTTTTTGCTCTTGGTATTTCCTTAACTCTCTTTTTATAATAAGTTGTGATAGTTCAGATGAGGTCTTCTGCTATGAAACACATTCAGTTTCTACTATCGGGATGACAAGACATACAGTTAGCTATGCTTTGGTCTAGCATATCCCCAACAGCCAGCTGTTCTACATGTGTTCCCACTTTTGTCAAGTTGCAGTCCTTCATCTCCTTGTGACAACCTGCTCAGACATTATTTGTTTTCCAAGAGCGAGCAGATTGGAAGAGGGCATATGTCAGACAGTTGTACAAGACTACTGGCTTGTCATTCTGCTCCTACCTGTTGGGGTAGTTATGGAATAACTTATAAAAGAAGGCATTTTACTTTGTCTGGAGGCCTGTAGGGTCAAGTGTTTGATGAAACAATGGTGGGTAGTACAGTGGTTAGTTGTGGGATCGTTTCCTTTCAGTACCTTTGGAAGTGATTTTGTAGAGCAACTTGAATGAAAAGATTGCTTTTTCTTTTCTTCCGAATTTTGAATAAGGGTAATTGTAGCTATTTAAGTGCTACACCATTTGTTAATTGTATTGACTTGATTAGATGTTGGTCATCTTTAGATCCTGTAACCGTTGAAGACGAATACAAACTCCCTGCAGTGATTTTTAATAAGTGCCTTTTATACTTTGTTTTTGTTAATGCTCAGCATCCTACACTTTATCAGTTGCTCTGTACTGTTGAATTGTGCTTGTATTTTGTGCTACTGCTTTGAACTGTGTACTTCCTAAGCTTATTTACCGTTGGTGTAGGTCATGGCTGAAAATGGCCTGTTTTGGTCAGTCCACTAATGCCTTTAATAGAAGTGTAATTAAATATATATAGATAAAAGATGGTTGCTGCAGAGACCGATTTATTTTTGTAGTGTTGTTTGCCAGAAATGTTAGTGCAGTATTGTTGTGAAAGAATAGCTACTTGCTCCTTGCCAGCTTGAGGTCCAATACCTGCTGTTATAACAGTTGGCATTTAATTCAAAAATCCACATGCCAGCAACAAAAGCCAAGTAAAGAAACTTTTGGGAGAATTTAAACAGTACAAAAATAAACGCCAGCTGTCCTATTATGTAAATAATAAGGTGCTTCTAGCATTTCCATTCCCCTTTCTCTAGCTTCTCGGCTGTCCGCTTCAGTGTTTTATGTGCAGGTACTCTGGTAATCCTAAGGAGGTGAATCTACAATTGGAAATGTCATCCTTTTCAGTAGTGGTCTCTCTTCCCCAGTGTAAATGCTTTGCTTCCAGGTGCTTTTTTTTCTCTAATTATCATTCACTTTTTATGTGCATCACGTCACACTAAAATCTGCATGTCGATATCGATCAGGATTTACAATACTATTTTCTACTGAAACTAGATCAATACATTTGGTGTAAAAATGCTTTTAGTCAAACCATTGCTTTGGTTTCATAAACTTAAGTTGTATTGCCCCACAGTTTACTGCCCAGAAGATAATGGTATATGGCACTTCATGGACTTGAATGTATGCCCTCAGATACTATAAGTGTCATAGATACGTAGCAGAGCTTCTGTTAAAGAAGTAGAAATAATTGCATTCTGCACACAGACTACAATTATTTCACTTCTATTGGACCAGTTTGGAAAAGCTGTGGGAAATGTTCTGTAGTAAATTTAAAGAAGAGTTGCATTAGAATCACCCTTATTGTCCAGCAGCCCTTTAATAAAGGGTAATCATGTCCCAGGTTTTTAAATTCATTGCCTATTTGCTGATAGCAAGAGCTGATCTGCTTAAAAGTTTGATCCTCTTAAGTAAACAAATGATGGCTTGGCCACAAAATTGTAGCTGTCTCATCTAGTTCCCAGTGCTATTCCCTGATTTTCAACTTAATTCAACTGTAAATTGAGAAATTAAAAGAATGCAAAAAGTAATCTTTCTGCTTTTGAAAAATTATAGCAAATGACTTGGTAGATTTGTAACTAGCAGTTTGCCATTAACTTATACCACACACACACACACACACACACACACACACACACACACACACACCAAAAGCAGTATTGATATTTACTTCAGTACCATCTTTCAGAAACGCCCGTATGGAAATGGATGCCAGTACTGTACTATGCTACCAATTGATCAGCATGCCTTGATAGTGCCCTGAACAGCTTCTGCACGGCCAGCTGCCCACCTTCACCCCACCCTAGCTATACTTCAGGATGGCTAGACGTATAGGCGAGCCTATGAGTTCCCTCTTTGAAGCATGGCTCTTTTCAGGTGAAGGAAGTGAATGGACTGGGCTGCATACATTTTGAAGTCTGGAGAAAAGACAACCTTGTTAAACACCTCTCTGACATCAGAGTGATATGTACATTTTGTAGTGCATTTCTGAAATCAGAAAAAGGCTTCTGTACTGCTCTCACATCAGAAAGGTGCGTAACAAGCATTGAAGCACCTGTAAGTGCTGTTAAGCTCTAGTTTTGCAGACAAGTGTCAGCCACAACAGACTCTTAAACCTGTTAGATTCCTAATTCTTCCAAACTTTTAAACAAAACTTATGGTAGAGAATAGTGTCTGGACAGCTTTTAAAGCCATCTGCAGCTGAACACTTTACTTCTGTTGCTATCTAGAGCAGAAGTGCAAAGAATTTTTTTAAGATTTCAAAGCTGTAAAATACTTTGGGGTCTTATGCTTTGTTTTTTTTCTGCAACTTGTAGTACATGGATTAGATAAAGTTCCATGCACTATACAGCATTGTGATTGGGTGTCATCGATCTTAACTCTTACGTATACTCAACATGGTTGTCCAGATTCACCTCTTGAGCTGCACTTCACTTTGCCTTCAAGGTATATTTCTGGGCTTCCATGTCTTGTATGCATAATACTTTGCTAATGTTTGGTGACCCAGTTGCAATACTGTATGCTTTGCATGGCTTTCAGAGCTGTTATGCTTTAGTCTCATACTAGTGCATAGGTGGCATTCACCAAGGAAAAGCATTAGGAAATTATAGCAGCTTTTAAAACTTGTAAAACAGTTCACACTGCTGCACAAAAAATGGCAGACTGAAGTGTTTAACGTTTTTTAAATATGTTAGTCCATCAGCTCTACACTTGGCTTCTGGCTGTGTGGCACCACTAAGTGTTTCATGGCTTTCAAAGCTGTAAAGCACTTTGTTCTCCCGCACTTCTGTTGTGTAACTAGTAGTACATCAGAGCAGCTGATCCTCCATGTACTAAGAAGGGTTATGAATGTTTCTCTTTGATCGTGACTAGTTATATGTTCTTAACACTGATGCCAAGATTCACCTCTTAACTCTGCTTCTCTCTACTCTCAAGTTCAATTTCTTGTCATCAACATCTTGAACACGAGTTAGTTATGACTGGAAACCTGATTATAATCTGTGTTGTGTGTAATGTATGAAGCAGTTTCTATCCATAAATGCTTGTCATTAAGGTTAGTACCTTCTACAGCTGCAAATGCAAGTTATGAATCTTTTTCTTTCTACATATGCTTGTTGTTATGGATATATTCTACAGCTGTAAATTTAGAATTGTATGTAAAATTTACTTGCTGTTAGTTGAGTTCATTTCCCTCAGACAGATGCACGTTTCTTTCACTTGTTCAAGAAAATATCAACTTGTGGAAGAAATAAGTCTTGTACAGACCACCTTTCATTTGATCATGAGTGAAGTAAAGTGTGATCTAAACATTACAAGAACTGCCATTTTAAACATATTATAGAATTATTGTGGTGTATAAAACATTTTTAGTTTGTGTGCAAAAAAAAAAAAAAAATGATTTCCTGGTAGGTTGTGGATGTTTTTTACAGCCATGCAGATATCTTTTGCACCAGTTTTTATGAAAGCACTTTTACATTCAAGACACTATATATTTATTTTGGGAGCTGAAGACTGAAGTCTGTGTGTTCTATTCCAAGAGCAATTACTTGGTGATTTATTTGTAAACGTAGTATGTGAACTGGCCCATTGCAGACCATTTTTAGCCGTGAGTTAGATTATAAAAGCAAGGCTAAATGCACTATAAATTGGTAGTAGCAGGCGGTCTAACTGCTTATTATTTGGGGAAATGAGAGAGAATCGACTATTCAGGGAAAAAAATGCTGGAGACTTATAATAAACTAGTAAAAAATAAAAAAACTCTGGTGATACCAAGGTAAAATCACCAAGACGTTTATTGACTCTGAAGATGCCCTACAAGGGTGAAAGTGCTTAGTCACCTATATTTAATACTTCAAATAAAAGTCTTGGAGATTTTACCTTGTTATCACCAGTGTTTTTTTATTTTTTATTTTTTACTAGTTCATTTACTTTTTTGAAGTTACTTATAATAAACTGCATATCTTACAGTATGATGCGGGTACCTTGCTGATGGTTAATCATAGTTTGTTAGACATATTCATCTGTGGCTATTTCTACACATTTATGGTTATTTAAATCATTATGTAGCATGTAACATAGAAAATGTAATGTTATTTCTATAAAACAAAATTTGTAGTTATAATATCGGAAAGAAAAAATCCAAAACTACACAATAAAAACTTGCATACATGAAGGAAAAGCAAAAGTGAGTGTGAATGCAAAAATACTGATGCAGGGACTACTTAAATTTGCTTCCTCCTATTTTGCTTATTGATTGAGTTAGAGTTTTCAATGCAAGAATCTGTTCTGGAGGTGTTCCATCAAATGATGAGCAACAGTACGGGATTACGAGACTATATGCATAAGCTAACCAAGCTTGTAGCACAGTCACTACTGATGTTGCTAGTATTTTGTGTATTATGCAGAAAGATACGATGCACAACATATGTACTGAGCTGATGTATAGGATTGGAGCATCAGGGACTCGGGAGTGAGCTGAGTGATGGTGTCAGAAGCATTTAGAAATATCTGCAGATAGCATATTCTCTTTGAGGGAAACTTTAAGGAAGATTTTCTGCAGTATTGCTGAAGGGCAGAGAGTTCATACAAAAAAGAAATGGTCTGAGAGGAGAGAAGGCTGCTTAGGTCAGAAATGTTGGGAGCTGGAGAGTAAGAAAGGCTTGGCAGCAATGAGAGGTGCTAGCAGGAGAAGCACAGTTAAGGACAAGAGAAGTTTCTTCATGTGGAATATGTCCAGAGACACTAATTTTGTTTTTTTTTTCCCCAGGACAAATACCAATGAATCCTTTTTTTTTTTAATACTGTCCAAGAATTGAAAAATCACCACATTTTCACAGAATTTGACAATGTAGGCCAGAGAACCAGTTCACTAAAAGATGTTTTTTCTGCTCATATTTATTTAAAATACTGCCAACTTGCATTATTGTTTAGAATCTGTTTTAATTTTCAATATATATCGATGCAGATAAGTTATAATGAAATCGCCAAAATGACGAGAAAATACATTTAAAAATCAGTGGTATAATTCACGGATTTTATCTCATGAATACAGAATTTCATTTTTTTGAAAACCAAAAATCTTTGTCCCTGGATATGTTTCATAGGTAATCGTATTGTTAGGAATCTCCTGGGATGCTGTTGACAGTAATACATTGATTATGTGTGTTTACATAAAGGGTAACCAGTGATGTGAATCACTAAAAGGCACATACAAGTGATAATCTGAGTAGAGAGTTCCAACATGGCAATGAAGCTGGAAAATGCCTCAGAATTTTCCTGTTGAGACATAGTTGATGTTTGTTCCATGAAACATTATTCGACTAATCACCATTTGGCCTGTTAGTTGTGACACCGCTATCACATTGGATATAATGTGTTTAAATTATTCTGTCTTGCATTACCTTAATTTAAAATGTTACTGTATTAACAGAATGTTATTGCATTATTCTACTCTGTACGTTATTGTAACTGCTTGATGTACTACTCTTGAGCTTGCTTTTTCAGTGTCCTCTGAAAAAAAGGTGTCTTCCGAGTTAGTAGTAGTTATCGAATATGCAGTCCTTTAACAAAAAACACAGTATTGGTACCAAAAAGGTGCATCTCTAACTGAATTAACAGAGCGGCTAGATTTGGGATGGTCAGGAGCTCATCAAGCCCTGAGATCTCCTCAGAGTTTGTGGCAGGTGAAATTTAATAATGAAACTGAATGAAACTTGAATGCCGCTGGACCTGAGGAAAGGAAATACTTTTACCTAGTTGTTACCAACATGGGTGCGATGAGGAAATGGAAGTTAAGAAGTTGCTGGGCAGTTAAAAATACACTGTGATATGCTTTATAATATCTTGTTATTGTTTGGAAATGTAACAAGGACCAAAGCCTGAGAATGTTGGATAATTTGTTCCAGCCTGTTAAGCAATATGGTGAGAAATTATGGAAGTATGTAAGAAAATACAAGTACTGGAGGAGTTGTGGTAATGTACTATAGGAGTGAGGGATGGAATGAAGACCAGTGTTTGAAAAAGCAGGATGCATGGGAAAAGGACATAGATGGCCCTTCTAAAGATGTAGGTAAATGGGGTGGGGTATGATAAGAGGATATAGATGAATAAGGTCTGAAGAAAATTGTGAGAAAATGATCTATGGAATGTGAGAAGCGACAACAGTTATTGAGTACATCATGGCAGTTCAAAGCACAATTTAGCAGGGCATTGGGTCATAGCTCGGAAACCCTTTGCTCAATAATTGGGTACAATGTTAAAATATAATTGGTAGCGTAGGTCGCAAGTCAGAGATAGGTATTTATTTAGAAAGCTGGCGATAAAATGTTTAGTATTAACATTTTCTGAAGACTTCAAAGTCTAATATCGAGTGATATTCAATGACTGTAATATATTTTTCCTTTAAGTCCTTGTAAGGTAAGTCTTCAAGTTTTGATACCTATAGATCTTAATTTGCATATTGTTCCTCTGATTTTCTTGCGTTAGTATATAGAGTCAGAAGGCAATGAGAGAGAGAGAGTTTGTAATGGGAAATGTACTTTATAGTGTCTTTTGCTCTTTTTCAGAGTCAGTTTATTTGTTTTTTTTTCACCTGCAAAAAAATTCTTAATTATGTGTGCTTTTTTTTTATTTGGTCTTCATTTTTGAGTAAAAGCAGTTATGCTCTCAAACTAGTATTACATATATTGTGCATGCAAGTAATTCAGTCTTAAGGAGTCACATGGGAAACCTGTAATGTTTGCTGTTTTGTTAAAAAAAATGCATTTTGTGAAAGACTGAAATGTGGCAAAATCAGGGAGGTTTATGAAAATCCTGCATAATTAAAAACTATGCACTGGGTTATTTGGAAGGAGAGAGAAGTAAGCTGGAGGTTAGGCAGCATTACTGCATTAATTCTTCCCTTTGGTATTTACAGAGGAGTGTTGGTGTGGGTTACAAGCATGTCATGTCATGCAAGGGAGATATGGATGAGGACAAGTGAAGAAATGGAAAGGTCAGTAGGAAGTGTTAGGGAAAGAACTCCAAGGAATTTAGGGAGAGAAGTGAACAAGATCCCGATGTACTGTCTTTGGGTGTTAAAACAGCTGGCTAGGTATGTTTCCTCAGAAATGGAGGGTAGAATAGTTCTCTTGCATGTTTTTGGTATATGTGTGTGAAGGATCTGGGCTGTTGCAGGCCAGTTAAGTCTTATTTTTATCCCAGGAAAGGTTATGCAAAATATTCTGTAGGGCAGCCAGTTGGTGAGGAATTTAATACTAATTCTCTTGCAGCTCTTTGAGATTGAAATTATGATTTCATTAAATTGATATGTTGACACTGCCCTAACAATAACAAAACCGAGCTGCAGATTCCACAATATGCCTATGCCAACATATGTTTTCACAGACTGTTCATATTTCCTCCAACATCCCGGAGATAACTGGCAAACCTCTCTTTGTCTCCTATGATATGCAAGTAAGTTTGCCATGCAGACTAATGTCCAAAACTTGTCACATCATCTTGATCCCTTGCTACTCAACGCTCAGACCTTTAGAACATGGAAAGTTATAACAGTACAACAGAAAAAGTCCAGTGGAACTCATGGAACTGCAATACCATCTTAAAGAGAATATCTTATGATCAGTGTGAGAACATATGGCAATGTGATGACAACTGATTAAACAGTTTTTTGACTAATCAAGGCAGTTGTTGCATCACCTATTACTAAATTACATCTTCCTTCTCTAGCTTACTTATGATGGATATTAATATAATTACAGCAGAACAAAATCTGAAAGTATTTTGCTGACAATTAAGCGACACAAGTCAAACATGAAAAATATACATGTGTAACATTATTTTTAAACATCTTCATTAAACTGCATATTATATACTAGCAGTAAAGCAGCTCAGAATGTGTATTGTGCAATATCATGACACCTTGTGTTAAGACTACACCCACCTTCATGTAGTACATCACCTTATACCAAGTATGTTTTTTTCTTTTTTTTTTTTTTTTGTGGAAAGTTCAATGATGAGTTGGGGTGAACATCTGTGGTGATGTGGCATTTCCCATGAACCCTTCAGTGTGGATCCTGGGTCATCTTTGTAACTCTCTTGATGATGGTTGTCAGCTCAGTTGTTTAAGCGAATGGTGCAGGAAGTGAGTGGGTCAGATAGCCATCATCATTATAACAGACAGAAGGTATTTAATTCTGTTGAGGCCCCACCCTCTTACATGTTAGCATCCTTCTTGATAGAGCTCTGCATGCTGTGATGTATTGTCTTGGCCATCCCATCTACAGTGGTGATACCACTCACGCTGTGCTCACCTACCTTGCCTGAACTCTCTATTCTGGGCCCCAGTCTCCACTGGGAGTCCAGGAACAGGTTGCCTTTGCCAGTATATCATCCTCACCCCAGCATCTGGAAGACCAGGGCAGGCAGAGCCTCGTTATTCCCATTATGCTAACTCCAGTGGGCACTGAGACACTGAGTGAGTAACTTGGATTACTTAAGCCACAATCTGGACTTTATCCTGCTGGAGCTGGCACCATATGGATTGAGCTAATTATGACTTTTCTTGACTGTCTTTGATCGCACTACTATTGAAACCTAATAAAGTGAAAAACGGAATACCCATCATAATGCCTACTTAAAAAAATCTGCAGACTGTTACTGTGTTTGCCTATTTGGGTGGGCACTGTACTAAAATATTTTAGTTAATGAATGTTGTACCATTGAAATGGTGCAGTCACCAACACAGTGGTTTTCTTACCAATGGTAACTCATTTGTGCTTTGCTAAGCTGTTGTGTAAACTGCAAACATAAATCATAGTGAATTATTGTAAATGATCCATACAGGGAAAAAAAATCCATCCTTTTGACATAACTCACATTTGTACATTATTCCCAGTAATCAGTCCTTCACAATTTAGAAGACTATAGATCAGCATTTTATTATTTTGATATGTTGGACTTCAGCAAATTTACCTTGGTAAGAGTAATTTCAGCAAATATTCATTGTATAATTTCTGTACTGATTGTAGCTTAATACATATAGAACCTTAACATCTGCAGTTCTAAATTAGTTTGTTTGGAAAGGTTTCCTTTGTTCTGTATTTATTTATTTGGCAAGTTTTCTGTATACCCTTTTAGGATATTAATTCTACACGGTTGTGTTTAAAGATTCATTGTGTGTAATACTTAATCTTGAAAAGGCAACTAATGTTACCCCACACTTGTGTATCATGGATAGATTCTCCAGACTAAATGTAAATCCCTGTATAACTCACTGGATAGGAAACTGGCTCACAAGTATAACCCGGGGAATTGGGTGAGTGGCTGTACCTAGACTTTTTACGATCAGTGTACCCAGGAGTTCAGTGTTTGGGCCATTCCAGTGTGGGGGTTTTGCTTTGACCTCAAAGTTGTAATGATAAGGGTTTGTAGGTGATCAAGTTTGCAGACTATTGTAAACTTGGTGCCGTCATAAACTCCCCCATAGGATGCCAAAATACTCCAAGAGGACCTTCCTAAACAAATAACTGGTGTGGAAAAAAAACATGGAATAAAACTAAATGCCAAGAAATGTAACCGTATCTTTCAACAAGAATGATGCTCTTTGTAATTATCACATTGACAACACACCCCCTGCAAGTTAATTCTCTACTCTGGGATCTGGGACGTATGTTGACAATGACGTACCCTTTGATGACCACATATCCAGTATTGTGAGGTCTCTTTCACTGCACATACTGTATCTAAAGGTGTTGTACCCAGATCCAGGGATGTAATTATTCCACTTTACTATGCACATGTTAGGCTGATCGTTGAGTATAAAGCTCCTTTTAGTATGTACCTGCCCAAACCGTTGTCACAAATGGAACAATCACTATGTTTTCCCACTAAAAATCAATGTGCCAACACTACAAAAACTATATAGACCATCTCAAAGCCATGTCACTCTAGTCAATATCATAACAGGATACCAATAGTCAACCTCTGCCTTGTGTATAGAGCCTTAACAGACTCTGTCCTGTCAGACCTATTATACATTTGCAAGTTCAGTGGTACACCCATTCAAGGAATCTGTCTCTTTTGTAACATAAATGTAACACATTTGTGGGAAACCATCATCCATTGCTCATAAATAATTTACTTCTCTTACTCAGCCTAGTACCAACCTATGAACAATTGGCCCTAGGGCTTATACAAGCCTAGTCATAACAATTCCCTAGCTGTTTTTTCCCCAAAATATTTACTTCCCTGGACCCCCGTTTAGCAGGGAGACTGACATGATCCCTGGGGTGACTTTCCTATCTCCCATCCAGTCGTCAAGGTTCCTTTTGAAGAGGGCCAAAGAGGCGCCTTGCATGACATGTATGGGCAGTCTGTTCCAGAGTCTGGGGAGTCTCTGGGTCAGGAACCTATCCCTCCAGCATGTTTTGTTCATTGTGATGACAAGGTTTAGTTCAAATGTAATTTGGTTGAATGAATGGGAAACTGCAAATTTACCCTTTAACATCCATGTCCCTCATAGATATGAACAAGTAAATGCCCCAACATTTTCTTCTGTCCACCTCTTGGCTATTTGTTCGCAAAATGTTAGGGCTAAAAACTACTGAGTGAATGTACAGTAAGTCTAGGCTTCTTAAGATCCTCTGAGATCAGTGACCTAGTAATTGTCTTAGGTTCATGAGTAATTTGCCTATCATATTATCATAGTTGTTTAAAAATTGTAACTCTTCCATTATGAATTAACCAATTAATTAATTCAGGTCTCTCATATGTGTACCTGTGAGTCATAGGAGTCTTAACAGTCATGAACAACTAGAAGTTTCCTCATAAATGTATGCTTCAGAAGAGCTTTTAAGGAGTCTCTGCCCTATAAATAACAACAAAACCAGTTTTCTGTGTATTCGCACTACATGCTGCATATGCTGTTTTTGATTTTTTGGTGAGAATGTATTTGCATCTTAAATCGTACTACATGTCTAAACCATTTTTATCATGTCATCTACCTGCTTCACCTTAACAGCCTTTCCCCTCATTAAGCAACTTCCTGCTAGGGATAATCCACCAACTCCTTCAAAACTGTCTTTCCCCAATACACGTTTTTCTTTCATTACCACAATCTTTTAAGGCTTCTTCCAACCAAATACTAGATGCACACTATGTTCTTCTGTTATTGACTTCTGTGTAGCCTTTCTTTTCACTCCCTGTCTTATTATTATTCTGTAAATACACATTCTACACGTTAACTTCCCCTTGTATCTTCTATCAGAAGTATTCTGACACGCGCCTTCATGAGCATTAACTCTGAAAACTGAACCCATCTTATTCCAAGTTGCCGCTTGACTTTCATATCGTCTGTTCTTGTTACTAGCTTCCATGTGATATAGAACGACATAAAAAGAAAAATCACATAGTTTTTTTTTCTTGCACGTTATTTGTACATATGTGTAATACATTTGCATTGTATTGAATGTACTTGGCTATAAGTATTTCTTACATGGAACCAATATCAGTACTTTTGTTATGTGTGAATTATTCCACTGTTTGTAAAATGTATAAAATGAAATTTAGTGGTTTATGCTCCTGGCTGTAAAAAAAATAATTTCACCTTTACTGCACAACTGTTCTTATGACTTGAGGCTTGATAGAAAATGGGCTTTTAGCCGACTGTAATTTAGTGTGAACCAGACTTACAAATAGCCATTTGTAGTTGATGTGATAGCGTCTTATACATATAACGTGCTAATCTGCATTATTTTCATAGTTGTAATACCATACAAATTTAAAATTGAAAATTAATAGCAATGAAATGTTTTAGTGCCTTTTTTCTAAATCCAAAGAAATGACACATCCTTGAATCTTGTCTTAAAGCTTGTTCCAGAGAAATCTCCTAGGAATACAAATCTTTAGTAATCGGCCTCCCTGGATGAAGCAAGTTTAATTAGTTCCAGTGGCACACTCTGGCATCTCTAACTATTTTTTATGGACTTTTCAGTTAGAAACTGTTTCTGTTCATTTCTCTTCATTAAGATGGATTTTCTAATAATGCTACATGAAGTGAAAGAAGATGTTAAATCTACATTAATAACACCACTGATTTAAGAAACATTTACAAAAGTTTTAGTACTTTTATTCACAATCCCATAATTGTTTTGGCAAGATGGAGGCATTTAACTGCATTGCAATATTTATTCATGTCACTTGTTGCTCAGCATAAGACTTGAACTTTTTAGACACCTTCTAATTAGTTGCATTAGCTATATAATAATGGTGTTAATTATTTGTTTAGTTGGTCATTTTTGTAAAATGTGCTTTAATCAATGCTGTGTATTTATCCCTAGTGCTAACATTTTGCCTATAGCTTTAGCACTTACATTTCTCTCCTAAGTGTTGGTTGTAGCCCTACATGTTCTGATTTAACCCGAGTTGCTTGTTGACCACATTTAATGCTGAAAAGCTGTGTGCATTTACTTGTTTGGATTTTGCCAGAAGCCTTTTTTCACTGGGGTGCAGTGTGCGCCTGGAAGGAGTGAACTTATTTTCTTGCCTGCTCTTTGCTTCCTGGTTTCATTTGTGCACCTACTTTGTTCACTTACTGTCTTGGTATTTGGATTTACTTGTATAGAACTTTTCATTTTCATTGAGGTCTACCTTGGTTTGTTACAGAATTTTTTTAGTGTGTCCTGAACTTTTCATGATGATAGCTTGAGTGACGAAAGGAGATACTGCCAGCCCAGCTATCCAGAGTTTTGCAAATAATTGTATTGTCATTTGTGAACATCAACATGAGTCAGATAAAATGTGTGTGTGACAAATGTATTAGAGTTGTATGTTATAAGATGGTTTGTACAGACATGAGTGCTGAAGAGGTATTTTACAAACTGCTGTTTGAAATGTATCCACAGTGTACCCTACTCAAATAGAACAGAAATGTACATATACTCTTGTAACTGATTTAAATGTATATATTTTAAGAGGGGAAACTGGAATACAGGAGGTTAACCTGCAAAACTTCAAAAAAAAAATAGCTGAAATTAAATTACTTTATAGCCAGGCCAAAAAAATGTCATTTAGTTTCAGTGCAGCAAGGAGACACAATGTCTAAAACTAAGGAGCTTCCTGTACTGTCTTGGAAGTGTTGTATTGTTTTATGACTTACACCATTTGCCAAAGGTGGAAAAGCCCTTGTCTATGTATTTTCACAGGTAGATGCTAAATACTGCCAGATTCCAGCAGTAGGGGTTCTCACTTTGGATAGAGTCAGATGACAAGTAATGTCATTCTGCAAGCTATCCCAGCAGTAATATTTGAGATATTTCTGTCTTGGACCTGACCAGAAGACCCATTCACCACACATTTACCTTGCTCTGAGTAAGTAAGTCTAGGTAACGGTAAATCTCTTAGATACAGTCAGGAATATGTCAAAGCTTAGCTTAGATATTTTTCTTTGAGACTGTCTTGCAATGTTGTTTTAAACTTTCCTGTGATTTTGAACTCCATCACTGTAATTTATATACAGAGTATTTTCTAGTTATTTTATTATTTAAATACATTTAAACCTTTCATTGTGGCTGATCCTGTCTAGATATTTAAGTTCTGAGGGTCCTTGCATATTTATTTGGTGATGCTGTGGGCCACTCCTAATAGCCTTACTCTTGGTCAAACTCCCATTTGTATTAATAGTACCATTACACAGTAAGGTTGAACACCCTTTGTTAAGGGCCTTAAAGCAGCTGATAAGGAGTTGACTGATGGCAGTGATAACTACCTTATAGTCTGGGCAAAAGGGGGTATAGCTAGTAAACCTGTTGCCAGCCTTTCCCACGTATATGTATGTGTGTATGTATATAAATCAAACCTCGGTGTGTGTGTGTCAGCTTCTTGGGCAGGGACACGAAACACTGGTTGGACAGAGTGCTGAATGTCTTGGTTTGGTCACTCGGCTGATATCTCAACCCTATAGGTGTGCCAGTGGAGAGTGTTATTGGGGATCTGGAGAAAAGAGGGAGAAACAAGGCCCAGACTGACTGTGGTCTCTGTGTACTCTTAAGGGAAATTGCACTTGATGCAGAGAGCTGCATTTGGAAATACTGTGTGGGTACCTCTCATCCTCCCAATGTACATCTTCTACTGGTGCCAGTGGTGAGGATTGAGGTGCCTTGATTACTTGTCCAGTGGTGGGGCATCACAGCTTGTTTTTTATGGGATTTGTTCTGTTCTTACTCAGCCTTTGCTATACTTTTTATTTAATTAACTTCCCATCACAGCTCCTAAATTGTCAAGCTTTATAGGAATATTTATCCTTTTGTGATTTGCTGTGACTGCTGATTTTTTTCAGTCATTTCTATGAGAGATTGCAATCATTTCTCAAAATGGATTTCAAGTTTACCTTTTGAGTTTCGCTTTCAAGGTTAATTTCAAGAAATCCATTTCTGGAAAACAAACTGGTTATGACTGATGACCCATATCATAATCCCCTATAGTGCCCACTGTGAGGACATAATTTAATAGACTGAAACAGTATCATGAAATATTATTGTCTATTTTACTGACCACTGTGGCCTAAATAGCTGTCAAGCTTAGGATGTAGTGGGCCGTCCTATTTCAGCCCATGCATGCCTGAATGCAATCAGTTTTCTGAGTTGCTTAGAGAAGAGGATTCTGTATGCAGTGGCAGTTGTCTTCCAGTTGATTTAAATTCATCCCGCTGGAATTAATTGTAATGTTTTTGTTATATTATTTCTCCATGCCACATTATGATCCAGGGTTTGAGCCACCAATTAATTTTAAATTGAGTTTGGTTTCCTGTTGTATTTTTGCCCTTGTTTGTTTTCTGTCTTAATATTAATGGTGTTTCCAAACAGGGGTGGGTATCGAAATAACTTCATTTCAATTTAGGTTGTTTAAATTTTAATCTTAAAATATTCAGCATGAAAGATTCAGGATGTTGAATGAATTATTCAGTTACATAATGATTGTTAATAAATAAATAAAATAATTGTTCAAAGTGTGCTATTTTGAGATTTTATGTTCTTATACTTACCGATGCAAGGAGTTTGAGTCATGCTGTTTGACATCGACAAAGACTGACAAATAATTGTATCTCGGAGGGATTTACAGTATCGGATTATAATCTGGTGTGTGATAACAGGGTGAACAACTGGGGACATCATCAACTGAGCTCAGATTTGAGGTCAGCACAAACCTACAGTGCAGTTTTTACAAACATTATTATTAGTATCTAGACTGCTGGATGAACTGCTGTGTTGGCTGAAAAAAACAAAAACAAAGTTAAACAGCTGAAGTCTTCAAACTGCCAGTAACAACTCTTCCTGACAGGCACTCCATGCAGAGCCTGCACTCTTGAACCCATACATTCTGAGATCATTCCACCTCTGGGGGAAAAGAAAAAAAAAAACATCAACCATCAGTATGAGGATCTAAGCATCTGGTAGTTGACCCACTAAATTACTCAATGTTTGCTGAATATTTTAGCAATTGCCTGGATGCGTTTTGATGATAAGAGGTGTCTGCTTTTATGTAAGACTTGACATTTCAATAGGGAATGGTTTCAAACATTTAATAGATCTAAACGTAATATATGTATTAATAACATTTGTTTGTTTTGTCTATCTATATGTCTGTCTGTTAACTGGGTAGATGAGCTGGTCAGTTGGCCTTTTCAGCTGCGATCTGAGTTCAGAGAACAATAATGCATTGAAAAACATACGGTGACATGTATGTAAAGGAGGGTCTGGGATACATACATTAAATAATTACTTTCAATACTCCCTATTTGGCTGTGTACATTATTCTATGTAATGTGTATTAAATAATTACATAGAATAATGTACACAACCAAATAGGGAGTATTGAAAGCAATGTGTATGATGGCTGTTTTGTTTAAGAACATTTGTCCAGTAGAAGTAATGTTTTGTATAAATCTAGGATTATCCATTTTCTCTGAAACAGGCGCACGAGACTTCACTGTGGAGGTGTTCCTTCACTGATGACTTTGCCACTGGATATTTTCTTTTTCTTTTCGCTTCTTGGAACAACTCTAACTTCAGCTTAGCTCATGCATACACGTATACCCCACATGTACACATTTTAGTTTTGATTCCTTGATTGCTTCCTGAACTGAGATGCTGATGTTTTTGGATGCTGTGGTGTTAGGATATATAATGAGTTAACTTCTATCCATGTTAATTATTGGCAGGACATTATCATTCCATAAGATTTCAAGTATAGGCCATTCTAAGGCACTAAGTAATCTCACCTCTTTTAATTAAAAAAAAATGCTATGGATTATAGTTGCTTTCAGTGGTGTTTGGCAGAAGCAGGTAACATTTCTCTACCTTCTGAAATATATCTGGACTAATACTTGGATATATTAGCAAATGAAGTTTACACTGAAAAAAAAAACAGTTGCTGTATCTGTAAAACAGTGAATGAGCAGATCAATACTACTACTGACCATTTCTAGGATTATTTGTCGTTTTTTTCTGATCGTGCATTGTTATCTTTACTTTTCGCCTATAAAGGAATGTCTTTTATGCTGCTTCTTACAGATGCCTGAATTTTTCAGTGTATGGTCTCTCTCCCATCTAAGCCATGTTTTAGATAATGGCACCTAAATTTATTTCTTTTGCATGCTCTTGTATTTCATTCCATGTCAGCATCTATGCTACCCCATTTTTGTTTGGACCCAGTACATAATACTGTAGCTCTCTACTGTAGATAGATATCAAAAATATCAGTTAATATGTTCAATTGTCCATTTTATTGGCTTGAAATGGTAGAGCAAATAAAATACTTTGTCTTGTCCTACTTGCTAGTAAATACCACTGGATAAAAAAGCCTCACTACACCCTCCTCTTATAGCATTATGGTTGTTATGGACTTTGTAGGATCAATATGTCAGTTGGAAGAGGGCACAGATTACTTTACTAAGGCTATTCCTTTAATGGTAGTCAGTGCTAAGTGACTTACCAAGGGATTTGTTTTCTTTTATGCAGGGGAAGCCATAGTAACCCTTACTAAGACCTAATCAATTTGTACAATACCATTATAAGACAAATAACCCTAACCACAATCAGTTCAAATCACTCCTAAAGGAACACTTGACTAATCATTGGCTGTGCTGTTGTCATTTGCCAGGATAATTATTAACCCACTCCTGTTATTGTTCTCAGCATAACTCCTATAATCTGTTGTATTAATTTTTCTTAGTACAGAAATTATCCCAGTACTATATTGTGCGATTGCTTGTTTTTGTACTATTGCTTGTATTGTTCTATAGATTAGACTCCAGGCAATAGCACAGTACAATCTGTTACAAAAATTGTTTTTGTAATACTGTGGAGCTTTTCTCCCCGGGTCTCTGCTGAAAATGGGTCCCTGGCCCTGTTGGACAATACCCAGTAAACAAATGTAATAAATCAATAAAATAAAAGCTGTACCTATCTCATCCTATCAGCCCCGAACTGATGAGTTAGTTTAAACATTTGTTTTCTAGTATATGGCAGTAAGAAAAATAGGATGGAATATATGTATTTTTTGCTTTATACACAGACATACAATGAATTGATATGATTTCATTTTATTTTTGAAAAGAACCAAGGGGGAGGACCTACGTTGGAGAAAGAAACTTGGATTATGCCAGGATTTAGGGGCTTCTGTCTTTTATAAAGAGAGGGAACCTAAATCTTTGTAGTGACTTAGATCATTGTACACCATGGATATCCAATCAAAAGCTCTTTTACAGTATAGGCTTTCTGCATGTGGAAAGCTTAGGAAAGATTGAGAATCAAATTTAGATAGGGTTTGATCTGATGTAGAATGTAAAATTATATTAAACTAGCTATCTCTTTGTCATATACTTTAGACCACCTTTTTATTGTAAAGAAATCTCATCAAAAAAGGTACAAACAAGATACAGTAACGAATCTGGACACCAAATCTGTCACAAAATGCAGCAATCTGCATTGAGCATTTTATTATGCTCTGGTGATTAGTAAATAATTGACATACATATACAATCTTTCATTAATGACTAGAAGTGTACCAGACTCCTTTAAACATGCTGTCCTACTATATTTCCCAAAACTCCCCCCAGCTGACCCAAATGATTACAGGACAATATATAATATGTGTCCAGTCGCAAAGATGATAAAAATGCTCTTCAAGCAACCATTCAGTGGCATAACCAAGTATGGCCGCCTTTTTGATATACAACATGACTTCTGCAAATGACATAGGATGTGCTCTATTTAGCTAATGATATAATTGACAATAACATTAATGATAGGCATATTATAGAAGGCACACTTATAGATATAAATCTGTTAACCATTCGATCCTCCTAGCAGAACTGGATCATTTTAACTTTAGTATTAATGCAGTAGATTGGTTGAGAAGCTACTTGCCAAATCACTCTTTCCAAGTCTTCACAAGTAAGTAGAAACCTTCAATAGCAGTGTTTCTGGAGGGTTGATTTTAGGTCCTCTTCTTTACCTACTAGTTATACATTACATCTCCTTATAACTGCTCTCCCTAAATTTAGTAATCTGTGTAGATGTGCTACTGAAATCGAGCAGCTCTTTAACAATCTCCAGCAAACAGTTGCAAGCCAACTTTAGCAGGATACATAAATAGAAAACAAAAACAAATTGTAATTAATCCTAAAGAATCCCTACAGTAATGCAGTTTAACTCACTGTAAAGACTACAAGATGTGCCATCTCTACTGTCGATATTCGAAATGCAGGGATCAGTGATGTGGGGATAAAGCATATATACTGGGGGGTGCTGAGGAGGCTGGACTCCTGCAAAAACAATTGGTGTATGGGATGTTTTTGTCTGGCAGAGTTTAGTGCAATTAACTTTTGCATGAGATGTTTTAGTTTCAGTGGAAAAGTTGAACCAGCTGCAGTAATGGCACATAAAAGTTTTATAATTTATAAAATGTGCTTGTTTAATAAGTACACTATAAACGTCTGATACCAAATAAATACATAAAACTCAGATGCTATCTTTTGGATAAGCTTGTGCTTGCAGTTTTATCAGTCATCAAGTGCTAACAATTACACTTCCAATTAAATACTAGTGAAACATCACGTAGGTTCATAGGTGCTTCCTTGGCTATTGGTCTGTAAGGATCTTAAGAAGCCTAGCCCTGCATTCCCATAGTAGTTTTCAGCCATTATGTTTTGTATACGAATAACCCAGAGATAGTCTGTACAAGGATATGTTGGGGCATTTACATGCCTCCCTTATCTGTGAGGGATGGGGTGCTAAATCAGGAGTGAATTTGTGATTTCCTGTCTATTTGCTGAAATTACATTTTAATAGAATAAGAGAAGTATTTTGCTTTATGTGGAGTGGACGATGGTTTCATCAAAGTGGAATTCTCTGTGGTACAAACCTATCCCTCCAACATGTTTATTTTGCAAAAGAGACTGAGATCCCTTTAGTTGGTGTTTAAGATAAAATTAGTTGTGAATGTATAATAGGCCTGATAGAATTTGAAACTCAGTATGATACTGAGAAGAGGGGCAATTTTGGTCCCTGATTTTTTTTATAGTGAGAAAGCGTTGTGGTCATTCCAGTTGTGACAAGTGGTTGGACAGGTACATATTGAAACGGGCATTGTGCTCAATGATTGGCATAATAAATGCCAAGTACAGTGGAACAATTATATCTGTGGATCTGGATGCAACCTCTTTAGTTATAAGCTGTGCAATGAAAAAGGACTTCCTTACAAGAGTGGATATGTATTGATTAAAGGACCGTTCTTGTTGACTTAGGTTGCCAGAGTCCTAACTACAGAGTCAATTTTCAGGGGTGTGCTGTCAGTTTCATAGTTGCAAGGGCAGTCGTGCATGCTGAAGGATGTGATTATACACTTCTTGGCATTTAGTTTTAGGCCCTGGCTTTGACACCAGCTAATTTTTTGGGACAAGTCTTAAAAAAAAGTTTTCATTGCATTTTCAATTTGTACAGTAATCACAACAGTATTTACAGTTGGAAATGTGTGAACATGATAAACGAAAAAAAATTTCAACTAAACATCACACAAAGGGGAAAAAAACGATTTTCTGGAGTGTCCATTAACCATCCTGTCACTCAAGTTCTTATACATTACATTTGTCCATGCATTGTAGCAAGAGGTAGTCCTGGTTGTTCTTGACTTAACTGTAGTGATTTCCAGTTGACAAACTTCAGCTGCAATATTTATAAATTCTTTGAAGGAGGGTGTAGATTCATTCTTCCAATTCTGAGTTGTAACCTTTCTCACTATAGATAGTGTAGACCAAAAAATGTAATATTTCATTTTTTTAACAATATGGGAATAGGAATATTAAATTTGCTTTATCTAAATCACTAATCCTTTATATCTCCAAAAAAGCCTGTAAAAAAAAAAAAAAAAAAAAAAAAAAAGTGAGATGAATGTTATTCCAATAAGGTGTTAAGAGAGTACAGGCAAAAATGTGTTTCCAATCTGTTTTAAGGTCTTGTTTACATCTCTAACAAACTTGTTTCTGCTTGAACATTAAATCAATTTTATGTAGTGTGAAGAAAGACCTATGCAAAAATTTCTAAGTAAAGAGATTCCATCTAAGAGATGAAGTTGTATGTTTAGAAGATACTGGAAGGGATGTGTCTTCTTGAAGGATCTTGGTGTCTTCTGGGGAGTTTGATGGGATCAACTTTGCAGTCCTCTGCAAACTTGTCCAACCCCAAACCTTTAACATAGCTTTGATCTCGTGAGTGTGTGAACACATTGTGATAGAGAGAAAGATGTGCATAAAATGTTCTTCTAGCTAAACTTCTTTATATTTATATGTATATATGTATATATATATATATATATATATATATATATATATATATATATATATATATATTTTTTTTGTGTTTGAGTAATATTTTATGGAAATGTTCACTCACCCCTTATTTTTAGCACTGTTTAAACATGATTGCCTTTTATGCTCCTCAGCTGACAGCTGCTTTCAGTGTTATGTACAACCTCTGTTGCAGTACATCGGAGCAACAGCTACAGTTGGACGGGACCCACCTCCCTCTCAGCAAAGGCATTGCCTGTCCTCATCCATATGTCACCTGAGCTAGTAGTCAAACTCTGGTCACATAAGTTAGTCACACCTTTATCCCTGATTTGAATCTGACGACTTGGAAATGGGGAAGAAGAAATACAGTAAAGAAGCAGAACCGGCTGCTTCATCTTGGTACTGAACAAAAGAGCAGGAAGGCAGAATAACAATGGTGATCATTGGACGAAGGCGAGTCCAGAATGGATCGAGTCACTTATAACTGGTTAGCCTTAACATTCATTCCAGGAAATGTTTTTAGAAAAAAAAAAAAAGCAGAGGTCAGGATTTCTTGAATGAAAATTCCATAGCAGATAGGTGACAGCCTGCATTCAAGACTTTAATTCTTGTAAAGTCTAACTAGATGGTAACTTGGGTATAAAACTGGATCAAGGTCCACAATAGGAACTCTAAGGCACTGTGCTGACTTTGACATTTTATTACTATGTTGCAAGTATATGGCGGGAAATGTAGAGTATTGATATGAAACTTAGTATGTTGAGAAGAGCTGAATTACATAGCTGATATGAGGATGACTGTAGCAGAGTAGTATGGGAATGCTGGAATGAGAAATGACTGACTAGTGGGGTGTCACACTGTTCACTGCTGACACTGATCTGACTGGACACAGCAGTATCCGATATTACGTAGGGCAGAGAAAATTTGCTCAGTCCGTTTTCAGACAATGCACTGGAATGGTGTTGAGAGTGGGGGAGTCAGCCGCCTGCTTGATGTAATGTGGTCTGCAGATGGGTAGTAACTTGTGACTAATGCAAAAACCCAGAATTTTAGGCCCTTCATCCAAGCATGATCCTATGGAGAGAGACAAAAGAAATATTTGGTATTGTTGCCACCCTCCTGATAAATCAAGCTGAGCAGTTTGAAACAACCACATTACAATATTTTGGTGCTCTGCTAGGGATGTAGACACTGGAAACACAAATGCTACCATAGCCAGCGTTGTGCAGTGTATGGGGGAGGCCTCATGTAGAATGTCCTGTTCAGTGCTTGGAGATGTATCAGAAAAGCGACAGCAGCAGACTAGTTGCAAAATGGATGCCATAATGATAATGGGAACAAAGGGGCACAGAACGTGAGGAAGGCTCAGATCAGTGAGAATGTAGTACAGGAGGAGATGGGGAAAAGAAATGCAATATGGACACAGCATATCATAAGAATGCAAATTTTGTGAGCAGAACTGAAGAGCAGGGTGAGCAGGGGTCATGAGAGAGACCTTGGAATGCTTTCCCACAGGAGTGGTAGAGTGTAGATCACTGGTAATTTAATGTTGCTTGGGCAGTTCATAGGTTCATACTAGGCTATCTGCCCTAGGGCATTTATAAGCCTAGCCAGAGTGTGTTTGGCTTTTGCCACCCATTTTAAATTAATTTTGCTATGCCCTTTTTCAAGGTTAGTATACTGTGCCTCTGTCTAACAGTGACACAGAAGTGATACCCAGGGTAAACCTACGATCTCCCATCCACTCATCAAGATTCCTCTTGAAGAGAGTCAGTGAGGGACTCTGCCTAACCTGGACTGGGATTTTATTCCAGAGTGAAGGGAGCCTCTGGGTTATGAATCTGTCCCTCCAGCATGTCCTGTTTATTTCAGTGCTGAGGTTCAAGTCTCTCGAGCGTGTGGCTCGATGGGATTTGGATTTTCTGAGGTGCAGCATGTCCATTAATTCCGGGTTGGACATTGCTTTATACGTCAGGCACAGATCGCCTCTGAGCAGGCGGTATGCCACTGAGTAGAGCTGGAGTTTCTTTAACCGGGCAGCATATGGCATCTGAGCCCTATGATCCTCTTGGTGAGGTACTTTTGGGGTCTTTCCAGTTGCTGCAGGTGTCCGGTAAGGTACATCCCAAAAAGGGCATTGTACTCAATTATGGGCCTGATGAGGGATGAGTAAAGAGGCACAATGACCTCCCCTGATCTAGATGTGAATCCCTTCATGATTAGGTGGGCTATATAAAATGTTTTTCTAACCACTTTGGCCACGTGGTTGTCAAATGAGAGATTGCTATCAACTTGGGTCCCCAGGTCCCTAATTACTTCTTCTGTGCTTAATGGATTACCACCTATGTGGTAATTTGTGGGCACTTTGTTTGTGCCAAAGGGGATGACTATACACTTTTTGGCATTTAGCTTGAGGCCATGGCTCTGGCACCAGTTGTCTGTTTCTATTAGGCCCTTTTGGAGGATGCTTGTGTCGGCTGGAGAGTCGATTATGGCGCCCAGTTTGCAGTCATCTGCGAACCTGGTCAGCCACAGTCCTTCCGTGTTGGCCTGTACCTCTGAGAAATATATACCGAACAAGAGAGGTCCCAGGACTGAGCCTTGTGGGACACCACTTGTAACTGGTTTGGAGTCTGACATGGCTTCAGCAATTCTAACCATGTGGGTTCTGTCCTTGAGCCAGTTTGCAACCCATCTAGTGACATAGGGGTTTACATTTAAGCTGGTGAGCTTATCTATAATGCCCGAGTGGGGTATTGTATCAAAGGCTTTTGCGAGGTCCAGGTAGGCTGTGTGGACCACCTTCCCCTCGTCTATGGCCTTGGTGACGGTTTCAAAGAAATCGACCAGGTTTAAGAGGCAGGATCTGCCCTTAACAAAGCCAAACTGGGTAGGATCCAGTGTCTGTAGGTCCCCAATATCTTTATTTATGAGGTCCATGATGATCCTTTCCATAGCTTTGCAGACCAAGCTAGTCAGGCTTATGGGGCGATAGTTTCCAGGATCCGTTGAGGCACCACCTTTGTGGAGAGGGACCACTGTTGCTGTACACCACTCTTTGGGTACATATCCTGTAGTAAGGCTGAGATTGAACAGTAGTTTTATGTTTGGGTTTAGCTCTTCTTGGAGTTCATGTAGGATGCAGCCCGGGACACCGTCTGGTCCCATTGATGCTGTGTTTTTTGCTTTGGCGAGGGCGGCTCTTACCTGAGCATCTGAGATGTCAGGGGGGCAGCACTCTGCTGGGATAGATATTTGCCCTTTTGGTGGGGAGGGGGGGGAGAGAAATTTGTGCTGAACCTGTCAGCTAGGATGTTGGCAATGTCTGTGGGTTCGGTGTATTTTTTTGTCATTTTGGACTAATTCTGAGCATATCTGGGAATTCCCACCTAGGTTCCTAACATAACTAAAGAAAGCCTTGTGATTATCCTTAGTGTCCTGTGCAATTTTTCTCTCGAAGCTGGCCTTAGACGATTTTATGAGCGCCCGTAGTTTTTTGCTAATACTGATCAGAGATGCCTTCCCTTTTTGGGATTTTACTCTATCATGTAGTAGCTTCCTCCTTCTATTGTATAGTTTGTTTATGGCTGGGCTTCCAGCAGACAGGACATCTGCCTTTGGAGGATTGGGTCTTGGTTTTATTTGGGATTGCATGATCCGTGCATTCCTGAAGGTGTTCGTAGAATGCATTTATAAAGGATTCTGTGGTCTGGGCCATATTTTCCACAGGCCCGGGGGCTTTGAAGGATTCCACCTCGGTTTTGAGGAGTGTGAAATTTGCTTTAGAGAAGTTTTTCACTGTGGTTTTCTGGGCAGGGGGTGGGGTAGGGATGTGAATATCCAGTGAGATTAGTTTATGGTCTGATCTTACCAGTGAGGGATACACTTCTGGTCTGGAGCATAGAGTCCCCGTGTTGGTGATGATCAGGTCCAGTATGTTTTCCCCTCTTGTGGGAGTGGTAACAAGTTGTTCCATAGCATTTGAGTTTATAAATTCTAGGAACCTTTGGGCTAGGGTGTTGGAGCTAGAGTAATGCCTCCCAGTCTATGTTTGGGTAGTTGAAGTCACCCAATATAATGGTGTTTGGAGAGACCTTCATATTTTCCAGTGTTCTCAGGAAGGCTGAGTGGGGTTCCTGGGTTTGGGAGGGTGGTCTTTAGCAGGCTATAAACTGGAAGGCAGTTTTACCCACTGCTAGTTCCACATGGATAGTCTCTGATGCTTCGTGCTGTGCCACCAGCCTGGAGGTGTGGGTTGAGAAAGAAGGTTAGGTGGACAGCTATGCTGTGCTGCCTGGATCTGAGGGTTTTAAGTATTACCCCATGTTCATGTACATACATCCACAGGAAGCTGTTGCTTGGAGTTCTTCGTAATCATTGGCAAAATATTCTGTTTGGACATTTTCCTAGTTTCATATTTCATTTTACCTCTGTATAAGGTTTTCAGATTCATGATACTTAATTTCTTCTTTACTTCTTTGGTTTATGCTATAATATAAATTTGTAATTATAATACAAACTGAAATAGTCCTTCATTAATTTGCAATTTCGGTTTCATCCATACTTTTGTAGTTTATTTCTGGTTATCTTTCCTAATGTGGTATTACACTGCAGATGCCTCTTATCCTATTCTTGAATGGTCTTGGGGTTTTTGATATTTCTGAGTGGGTGGTTCTGAATTTCTTTGGAGGATCCTCCGCCTTTAAATAACCACAAAACTTTCCCCTGAATCATCTTGTTGAGCTGTATTCCTTTCACCAATAAAGGCCCACAACCCCAATCATTCGCCTGGCAGGAGCGAGTCTGGTGCTGAAAGTGGTGGTGTCCTCTGCTGTTGAGCAGAATTTAATTTTTTTCTTTTCTCTCTCTTTTTTTGTGCCCAACTCCATCCACCCTGGCCAGCATGAGTTCCCCCTCTGTCTTGCCTCAGATATGCTACATGATTTTTCACATGGTTTCTCTTGGTGAAAGGTGACCAGTATAATGCCAGTGTGATTGTATTGGTGTCCTGGTGGACCAATACATGGCCCTTCTCAGAGATGGCCAAGCTGATGTTTGCTACTTCTCTTGCCTTCACCATGTCAGATCCTCTTAATATCCAGGCTAGTAGTTAAACCCACGTTGCTGTTGCAAAAATCAAGACTTCATCCCTCCCTGTTGTTGGTTTTGCACTTAGTTCTTTTTTTTTTTTTTTCAGTGGAAACAGATGGTCCGCCGTGGCGACCCCTAACGCGGGAGTAGCTGAAAGAAGTATGAAAAATAAAGTACCATAGAGAATCCATGTTGTATAGGGAAGCATGCTACAGAATAATGTAGAGTCTGCAGCTTACAAAAGTCCCTTGAATTTCTCTATCTTTCCCATGATGTTCTTTCAATAATCTGACTTTAAAATGGAATGGAATTTTATGTCCAGTTTGCTGATTTATATTTCCTTGTGTGGATTTTCTCCTTTCAGTATGAATTTGTCAGATCACTTATCTCTCAGCTGTTTGGGCATTGGGCTGGCAGGTTGGCACCATAAAAATCGACTGCCAATCATTAGCGGACCGGTTCTGCTGTGGCGACCCCTAACCGGGAAAAGCTGAAAAGACAAACAACAACAACTTCTCTCAGCTGTCCAAATTGTATGTTCAAAAGGTATATTTCCATGTAAACTTAGGTTGTTCACTCAACCTGATGTGCTATTTTCCAGAATACTTGACTGGATTAGCTTTGTGAAACCAGCTCCTAGCCTCTTTGCTTAATAATCTGTGACAAAGCTAAAAAAAATACTTTGGGAATGAAGGTCCCAAGTCAGTGACAATTTGTAAATATCGCACTCATTGAATTAGGTAATAGAACAGAATATTTTGCAGTGACATCATTTTCTAAAGAATAAACGTTAATGTCTGACATTATTCACTGACTGTGATCCTTAATGATTTACCAGAAAATCAAACATTTTTGAATAACAAGGCAGAATGTGAGGCAAAATTGGAGATGTTCTTCAAAATAAGGGACAGTTGAAAGAAGGTGGAGAAACTTGAAAAGTGAACTTTCTGGGTAGGCGTTTGAATTGTAGGGTGTGCTACTGAAACAGTGGTCTTACTCTTGTGTTTCACAACAGATTTGTGTTGGCAAACTGTTTGCATAAAAATAAGTAAGCAATGACTAGGAGCTTGCTTTGATGTATTTTCTCAACCCTGTGCTCTTTTTGAATGCTGTTCCTAAGGGGAAGTTTATTCAGCTACAGTGAAACTGTACTCTGACTGTGTCTCAGGCAGGTATGTCCCTAGCCTTGAGCAGCATTTTACCTTCACTTAGGATGATGCCTCAATACAAACAGAAAATGGTTGACTTCAATAATTGGCTTAGCTTCTGATGTCATTCTAAGGGGATCCACTATCTGTCATCCTGGGACAACATAATTGACAGACCTCAATGCTTTGCCAAAGATGGTTTTCATCTGTCGGCCCTGGGTTTTAAGCTACTGGCTTAGGCTTTTACCACCCCCATAGTGCCTTTTTTAGGCAGTTTCAACACGAAACTAGACTCACTGGAAGCTGTCCTCACCTTGGAAGATGCAGACATTTGTGCAGTCACAGAGACCTGGTCTAAGGCTGCGGAAAGCACTCCAGCCATTACCGGGTTACACTTCCTTCCACACATTCAGATCTCGAACTGAAGGTGTGAAAACTAAGGGAGGCAGTGTATCAGTATTCATTAAAGATAAATACACCTCCAGATTGGTTAAACAGTATGACTCCCTGGAGACAGTTCAGGTGCAATTAACTGTTGGTGGGACACCTATTCAAGTCATTACCAGCTGCAGGACTCCATGAATCAGAACACCCAGTCTGCCTGTTTGGATCTACTTGAGTCTGTCAACATATATCCAAACACCATGGTTTTGGGTGAGTTTAACTACCCAACCATTGACTGGGTAAATTACTCTTGCTCAAACTCATTTGCCCAAAAGTTCCTTGACTTTAACTTAAATGCCCTGGACCAGCTAGTTGACACCCCCACAAGGGGTGCCAACATCCTGGATCTGGTGCTCAACAATATAGGGGACTACTGTAGCATCCCCACTGGGAGGTCCTGCCTGGTGAGATCTGACCACAAATCGGTCTCATTTGAAGCACATATCACACCTAACCCCCACACCTCCCAGCAGCAGTGAAACTAAAAAAAAAAAACTTTTCCAAAGCAGATTATAACCTCCTACGAGATGTTATAAATAACTTCACAGCACCTCCTCCCTCAAATGGAGATGACTACTATGCAGGCTCTACACTAGTGTTTTATACAGACACCTGTATAACTGCATTGACTTTGTCGTACCTGATAGGACCAAAGCAAGCTCCTCAAGGAAGAGCAAACCTTCCTGGTGGACAAGTGCTATTAACAGGCTTTACAATAAGAGGAAGAAACAGCTGTCTACGAATAAGAGGGAATGAGCCCTACTAAACTGGAAACACTCCATCCTCAGCTTAAGCAAGCAAATAAGACTTCTTGTGAAGTCCTCCAAAGCAAACTAGGAGTCCAAATTAGCTTCCTCAACTAAGGACAACTATAAGGTGTTCTGTAGTTACATCCGTAACCTAAAAGGAAAGGCCCAGATTTGCACAGAACTGGTAGTTGATACCATATATACTGAGCCTGTGGACATGGCTAATCTGTTGGGCAACAGGTTCTGTGAGCACTTAACTTCCCTGTCCTCAATTACATGTACCCCATGAAATCCCTACCTTGCATCTCTAAAGAGCAGGTCATAAATGCCCTCTATGGCCAGAAATACAGCATCTATGGGACTTCATAACATCACAGGCTGTGTCCTACATGGGCTCCAACATGAATTAGCAACAGCATTTGGTGCTCTTTTTTCAATCATAGTCTAAGCACTGGCTTTGTACTAGCTGAAAGAAAAACGGCCACTGTCATTCCCTTGCACAAAGGTGGTGCTTCCACTGATGCCAAGACGTTTAGACCTATTAGCCTGATGAGCCTAATTTGCAAGGCCATGAAGTGAATTATCAAGGACCTTATCAGTAAAGATGTAGGTAATTTCCAAACACTTGACCCTACTCAGTTTGGATTTGTCAAAGGGAGATCATGCCTGTTAAACCTGGTGGACTTCTTTGAGATTGTCACCAAGGTCCTGGATGAGGGGAAATCTGGGCATACAGCCTACCTGGACTTAGCCAAGACATTTGACACTATCCCCAACTCAGGCATCATAGAAAAACTTGCCCAACTAGGCATTGACCCTTATATCATTAGATGGGACACTGACTGGCTCACTGATAGAACTAGTATAGTCAAAATGAGAGAATCCACCTCCCAACTGCAGACCTGTAACCAGTGGTGTTCCACAGGGATCAGTCCTGGGACTTCTACTGTTTGGAATCTATTTTGCAGAAGTACAAACAAAAACTAAACATTTGTGGCTGACAAAGTTTGCTGATGACTGCAAACTGGGAGCGGTCATAGAATCTCCAAATAATGTCAACATCCTACAAGAGGGTCTTGCACAAACAAATGGCTGTTGCCAAAGTCATGGCCTTAATACATTTTTTTGCATTGAGTTTATCATTCCTTTTGGTAAAAGCAATGTTCGTGCTAACTACCACATCAATAGTAACACCTTAAGTACACACTCAGTGGTGAGAGACCTGGGCACACAGTTTGACAGCAACCGTTCCTTTGATCACCATATCTCCACAGTGGTAAGAAGGGCATTCTGTATTGCACACCTCATAAGTAAGGGACTGCCTCCAAAAAAAGAGAAGTTATAACCTCCCTGTATTCTTCCCTCATCAGGCCAATAATAGAGTACAACACCCCGTTTGGTGTGTACCTTCCTAAGCACCTACAGCAATTGGAGAAACCACAAAGGTTCCTCACAAGGAAAATTAAAGGTCCTCACCATCTGTCCTATGGGGATCGTCTGAAATCACTGTCACTTTATTCTGCTTCATACAGAATACTCTGAGGTGATCTCTGCCTTGCATATATGGCAATCTCTGACCCTGATTTAGTGGAAATGCTTCATATCTGAAAGTCAAATGGTACACTGGTTACTCACTATAAAGACCTTAACCTGTTATGTGACATTAATAACACCTGCTGGAGGGACAGATGTGTCTCCCAGAGGTTACCACACCTTTGGAACAGACTCCCACTTCATGTCAAGCAGAGCACCTCATTGGCCCTCTTCAAATGTAATCTGGACGATTGGATAAGTGACTGTAAATACACCCCGGGGGTTCCACCTGTGTCCCTCTTGGACAGGGGCAAAAGGTGCTGATCGTGGAAATAAGAGTAAGAACTTTGCTAGGCTTGTGATGGTCCTAGGGCCACTAGCCTAGTATCTTCCTATGATCCTTAATGGTAAAATTACCAATAGGAAGGAAGACATTACAGAATGTGTGGAAGACATTACAGAATGTGTGGAAGACATTACAGAATGTGCGGTGGGGGTACCACACATGTGAAAGAAAAAGTAAGTTAACTAGAAGTACAAAAAAAGTATAGACAAAATTCTACTTGAAAAATTAAATTCAACTGATATTTTAAATGTGAATGCAAGTATAGCAGAAGCTACTAGCAATTAAAAATGAAGAGCAGTTAATAAAATGCTACAAATGAAATGAATAAATTGTTCAGTAGACAGATGAGCTAGACAAATGAGCAATGCTGATTTAAAAATAGTAACCTTTATTGCAACATTACATTATGGACTCTTACAGATAGCGGATACTGTGAGAAAACTGTTGCATGTTACTTGAGGAGCATATTTTTCCACAGATTGCTATGCTGAGTTATAGGATTTCTTGTAGGAGAAGCCAGCTTATGTCAGATTTACTGGTGAAAAGTTATTTTCAATAAACAAAAGTGGAAGTTATTTTTGGGCTATCCAGAATATTTCTTATTTATGGCAGGAAGCCCTGCATTAACTGCAGCATATGTAAACATGTGTTAGCAGAGAAGAAAATAGACAAATGGAAAGGGCTTGTTGTACTTGAAATGTAATTACCTGTAATAGAATGCATATTGCTTGTGCATGCAAATGTTTTTCTAAGTTTTTTAACATTAGGTTAACCTAAATGAAGTGGAAATATAGGATCCAGCAACAGGGAATGAGTATTCTAAATGCAAAGAAATGGAAATTCTGATGAATTATTTTGTTAAGAAGCATAATTCTGACCTTGGATCTTTGTGCATAGCGGATCTAAGGAAGGTCATTTTCTCCTTGGGATTTGTATTGCATGAGCAAATGTTGTAAAATTGCTGGGGAAAAGTAGAAGAACAATTGCTGTGCTACTTTGCATAATGTTTAACAGACATAGTGGCATTCATACGCCACATGTGCACAGCAGAGGCATGCCTACAGATCACTTAGTAGGAAACTGAGCTGCATGTGATCCAAAAGGAAAGAGTTAGTAGAGAGTCAAAGCAGTGCAGGCCACCAGTGGCATTCGCTTACTATGCTGGAGCTCATCCACGTAGGAGGTGTGCAAACATTCCTTTCACTCATGATTCACAAAGCCAACCTTCTGCTTGACACAGGACAATCCTTATGCCAATACTTCTGTAAAATGTGGCGATATGGGATAGGCAGGTGGCAATGAGACTAGGACATGGTTGTAGGCATACCACCGACATAATGGCATGATAAATGTCATCCTGTCTTCATCCATCCATTGTCTGGTATTGCCAGGGATGTACACTTGTGCACGATATTTATCACACATATTGCTCTTAAACACCTGAGCTGCATAAGCAGCTTTTTTAAATGTATTACTCCTTTGCATTGCTTGCCTTTTATGCAAATGAGAGGCTTGGCATACTGTTGGTTGCTGCTGTGGATGGGAGACTTAAGGGGAGACGAGTTGGTATAGTCATCGATGGGGTGTATTTTGTGGAATTGGATGACTGTAGTCCTTAAAACAGTTTGGGGACTAGATGTGCTTAGGAGATGGTGGCATACATTTTTATGCTATTTCATTGAGGTCTGTGTTGCAACTCCTTTTCATACTGTGCATATTTTTTCGGGGGGGGGGGGGAGTAATATTTTAGGTCTACTGATCAGGAAGGAATAGAACAGATGTGTGTACATGTGTGTGTGTGTGTGTGTGTGTGTGTGTGTGTGTGTGTGTGTGTGTGTTGCCAGAATTGGGGCATATACAGGGGTTGAAACACCTATGCATAGTTGTGGTTGCCTCCGGTGATAGTCCCCCCACCTTCGCTGCCTCCCCCCCCCTTCTCCCTCTCTGGGCATATATGTGCATTTGTGAAAAAAATGCGCATATATATATATATATATATATATATATATATATATATATATATATATATATATAAAAAAATTCCAAATTATAAAGAGAGTTTGAGATATCAAGCATGAAAACCATTCCACCTGGACAGAATTCCACAAAACAGTGCTATGTACCCAAAACTTCTCAGTCACATTAAAGCATTATTACCAAATAGAAAATGTGCTATCTTCAGAAACTACAAATTAGACCTAAAAATTCACAACAGATTTGGAAAGAATATGAATTTCTATGAACTCATAGAAGCAGTTGTTGATGTATAGGCCTGCTATGCTAAAGTCCTTGAGATCAGAAAAAGTCACATTTGACTAAACGTCATCTGAAATAATTTATGCATTCAGTAAACTCTGTTCAAGTTATACACAAGATCTTTCAAATCTTTCAGCTGTAACTTATTCACCAAACCTGTCAGCCAGGATGTCATAATTTGAACAGGCAATAGTATCCTACTTAATCCAAAAATTATCGAGGGAACTGAAGCCTGGTTCTCCCACAGTAAGCAGGCTGCCATCTAAGTATGTAAAAGTAGATGCAGCACCCTTTCTAGTCTTGGTTCATATAAACTAGTCAAAGCGTATGGTACATGTCTGAGAAATGTGTCCAGGTCTGGTGACTGTAAAATATGTTAGGCACACATGCCACTGTCATTGGTTTATTGCTGTTGGCACTTGGCATGCATACAGCAGTGAGCTTTGTTACTTCCCTTACTCACTCCCTCCCTCCCTCACTAGATAGGTGAACTAGCATCAGATATCACTCCAGTCCGTCTCCTGACTTCTCCAGAACCAGAGTCACTAATTCACTTGGATCACCTGGGCTGTAGTTGCAGTTTCCTCACTTTGTGCCACTAAGTGAGTGTTGTTTGTATGACCAAATGATAAAGCAGTTCAAAAGATAGCTGAGCAACTGAACTCACTCTGCTGGACTACCAGTACCTCTTCCAAAGGCATCCATTGGGGTCCATTCTCATCTCTGTACTCTTCTCCATATCTAAATCTTCTCCATATCTAAAATGGTGCGTCCACACAATGTGGTAAGAAAGCTAATTCAATATGTAGATGACTTGAAAAATATGTTCCTCTCTTAAAAACATTACAAAGGTCTCTATTGAGCTAGAAGTTAGCTTTGGTCAGATCTGTGTATGGAATTAATTCTCTTGTTTGCTTCCAACACAAGAAAAAAGTCATGGTATTCTATGCCTGATAACTTGGCTAACTTCAGATTTTTACCCAAATCCCAACTTGTGATAGTTGTCATAATTAACCGTTACCTAACTTTGGCCATAAGTTCAGTAAGACCACTCTTGCAACATTCTGAGATTTGATTTTGTTTTATAGGACAAATATTTTTTGATTGAGCACGATGGTGTCTCAAAAGCGCAAGCATACTTATTACCCAGTCTGTATGCCCACAGCATCCTTATTACCCAGTCTGTATGCCCACAGCATCCTTATTACCCAGTCTGTATGCCCACAGCCTCCTTACTGACCTTTCTTCAACATATGTGATAAAACAAGCTTGTAAAAATATAGCCAGTTAAGTGGCCAATGCCTGTAGCCAGTCTTATCTTCAAATTGTATCATTGTATGTCATTTAAATAAGATAAAGTAGTTTGAATTCCGCCATTATGTTTACCTCATCAAAAACTCAGAACAGGTTGTCTGTTTATAAACTTGGTAGATGTCCTCCTATTTCAGCCCAAATCAACTTGTGTACCTCATCATGTAGCATATGTCAGATTCATCATACCCAAGTCAAACCTCTTCATTAAAAACTTACTGTATTGATTTGGCTCTTCTCCAGAGCAGTATCCAAATTATGGAGCAAAGCTGCCACGTACCATCAGACTAATCCCTTCTAGACTCTATTCAGAATGAAATAAAGGAACATTATACTGTGACAGTGTAACTGAGTAGCTGGGAAGATGATTTGAGGGGAAGGGTATTCATTTTGTGTACTTGGACCATGCCAACTGAAACAGCTGTATGACAGGGAGGGGTAATGTTTTGCTGTGAATGTGGTTATATTAAACTAACACTCTGTGACTAATAAACTTTTTTTTTTTGTGCCCAAAAAACTGTGACTCTCTATATAGTTCCCATTAATGGGAATAACATCTCAACCAATCCCTTCATTTACATATGTTAATGCATCCTGCTCCATTGTATTGGCCAAAGAGGCTGTAAGATCATTGCTTTGCCTGTTGCCATTATTACAATGCAGAGAATACACTGTGGTGTGCCACCCTCCCCCATGACATACAAGCTGTCTTTAGTGGTCATAGCACTATCAAACTGCATAACTCTATGTGCACTGTAAACAGCCTGTATGAACATAGGGTCAGGATATTGGGGAAACGTACGAAGTTCCATGTGGAATGTTGTTTTTTAGATGTAGATAATCGATGCATGCCAGGGTG
>NC_056747.1:408315688-408318188 GCF_019279795.1 Protopterus annectens | reverse complement strand
AATCACTCCCCCAGGCTATAGCACCTTGGCGGCAAGATCGTCTTTGAAAAAGGGCTGGAGGAGTAGCCTACGGCAAATCCAACTGCCAGCCTCACTGACTTGCCCTCCCCAGCCAATGCAGAAATACCTTGTTCCAACCCAAATTAACAAACCAAAGCTATCTATATAATATGCTCCTACATCCCGGCCAGGCAATAATGTCAATACACTAGAAAATATTCTTAGCTGGTCTCCTGCAACTTTCTCAGGAAACTATAATCTTAGGGAGACTTTAATATAGATTGAACTCTGTGAATTTCCCAAACCTTCCATTCACCTCTAATCTCTTTTACCTTTCAACAAACTGGCACCCCTACTTTAGAATGGCTGCGCCAACTAACCCAGAAACAAGTTACCATCCTGTAGATTGGGATACTGATCAACAGCCAACCCTCTATAAACCAAATACCCCTGACAATATCACGTACTCATCTCCTTACCTATATATCACTAAACAAAATACACAATAATCCCAAGCAGGCCACATATCAGACTGTACACAACAACCACTTTAATCCTATCATCCTTCACAGAATGAAATCAAACAATATGCAACTGGTCAACTCTAAAACACTCCACTTGAAGAAGCAGCTAACCATTTTAACAATACCTTCCTACAAATTTCCAGCATCATGCCCCATCCTCATTGATTAGACTAGGGTTCCAGCAGCCCCATGGTTTCTTCAAAAACCAAACAAACAATGCTAGAAATAAATTATGGAATAAAATGGAGATCCACCAAAACCCAACTGACCACCAAAATTTCAACACCTAGAAAGCATAAATGAAAAACCTACCCTATCTAGATAAAAAAGAATCATTACCTGCAGTATCAACAAACTAAAACTCCTAAATATTTCTATCGAATCAATAAATTGTCTTAACCCAGGAAACACCAAAACACCTACAACTAACTAGCTCACAGAATTTCAGACCCAACCTAATGCGTGATAGGCTGATACTTTCACAACTTCTTCTCCCAAACAGTCACTACTCAAAGCCAACACTATGACCCCTCCCCTTCAAACAACCTTCCTCAAAATTCCCTAATTTTACACTTAATACAGTCTCCATAACCTATATACAGAAGTTACCTCAAACTTAAATCCCAAATTTCTGCTGATAATCTACTAGCTGAATATCTTCAACTAGCAGCAACTGAACTAGCTTACCTAGTTTCCATCTTAATTAACAGAACCATAACCGAATCCACTTATCCCATCCCGTTGGAAAATCTCATATCATTCCTCCATGCTGAGGAAACTCCAATCCATCCTTCTAATTTCAGGCCTATAGCCCTCTCCTACCATTCAAAATCATGGAAATGCCGCATTACACCATCAACTCTTACATCATCTCTTGCAAAATAACTTACTAGCAGGAATTTCATGGTTTTAGGCCCCACCATACAGTACTTCACTGCTCCTCCTCCTTTCACACTGACGCGGATCAATAAAAATCGCAATAAAACCTTTTTCTCCTCTGGTAATCTATTCCTGGACCTCTAAAGCCTTCGATATGCGCTTTCCAACCATCAACTTCTCCTAGATACTTCCTTTAGGTATCCTCTCACTTGACCACTAACACTACAGTGGTTTGAATCTACTGACAAATAGAAATGGCAGTCCTCTGGGGATTGTAACCATCTATCCTCTCAAGTCCCAGTTACTATCGGATGCCACAAGGATCCATCTTAGGTCCCTCCTGTTCTCAGTCTATAAATAACCTTTCCCACTCCTCTCCCTAACATCCACTTGCATACAGCATGCTGATGATTCTACCTCATCTGCTCTTAACACTCCAGAAGAACTCCACCTCCACCCAAAAAGCAATCTTGGCTAACAGCAGAAAAATGGTTCCAACAGATCTGTCTCCTCCCCAACCCCAAAACCAACACACGGCCCCAACCCTCAAATCCACCCCAATCTCATTCTCCCTGGTGTCCGCCTGTAATGGCACCAGTAATTATACCTGACTATTCCAATTCAAACTAATATTAGGCGCATTTACGACAATCAGCTAAGCTTGATAACTATATTGATATAAATCCATCAAGACCGGTGAACAAGCAGTAACAGGCGCCCCTACAGACTAAAGCCCTCTTCTTTAGTGCTACCACCAGTGTCTCTTGCCCAAACTCACCTTGTGACTCCATATATATACATTACTGTATGCTCTCCATCCTTTTATCAACATTTCTGTGCTTCAACTCCTTATAAATCCTAACACACAGCCTACCATAGCATTGGTTGTGGTTTGCCATTGTGGGATCCCTTCAGACTTCCATCATTGTCTCAATCTTAAAAACTTCACTGGTTTGAACTTCAGGAACTCCTAATACCCCCAAGGCCAATTGGTCATCACTTTTAACATTCTTGCACCACCCTCCAATACACACCCATACTTAATAACCTAATCACCCCATATAAACCCTGTCTCAGGCTCCTCACTTCAGCCAACA